>NC_072830.1:29567500-29867500 GCF_027744805.1 Dunckerocampus dactyliophorus
TTCACACAGGACCTTCAAAATGGTAGATGAGAGTGTTGACTGTCAACCCAGCGTTGGCAGGGAGTGAGGTTTTACCAACACACAGTTACGCAGCCGCGCTGGCTGGCATCTGTTACACGTATAGGTCTGATCCCTGGGCTATCCCATCGATACCAAAATGTGCATTATTGCCGATCCCGAGAGCATGCCAGGTTTCTGTTTGCCAGCATGTTGCCAACTTAATGCTTGCAAAAAGATTTATTTTTCACAACGACTTCTTACAGCCTTAATGTGTGTGTGATATCGTTACTCTAGCTAATCACACGTTGCTAAAATGCAAACAACATAAATGAAAATGTGGGCACATCAGTCTGAAAATCTCAACAGAAGAGGCCTCTCTGGTCCCATGCCTCGTTATTTCACACCACAGGGTGGCACTATTGCGCCCTTTCAGGGGGGGAGGAATGACGTGCTGGACTTTCACACTGAATATCTAGAAACATTACATTAGTCATACTGGCTATCAGCAGTAAACAGCTAACAATCCCTTCATGCTTTCAAGCCTTACTCATGTCGATACAACCTGCTGTACACAAGCAATGGACATCGCCTCATATTTGGGACTGCCTCAACTTCTACTCACTCAGGTGCCTGAAGTCAGCTTTGTCTTGACTGAACATGTCCGTTACACCCAGCACTGACAGGGGGGCCTTCAAATCTACCTCAGCATCAGCAGTGAACCTAGAGACGGGCACAAACAGCCATTTGTCACATGCGGGTGTGCAAGTTGCAACTGTTGCTGGACTACAGCCATCTTACTTGGGGATGAGTAGACGCACTTTCCTCGTGTGCATGACTTTGCTCCAACTCTGCACTGTGGCGGTGCTAATGTGTGGGATGATGCGGGACAGGGGCGTGTCCTCCTCGGCGGGCAGAACAACGAGCATGCTGACTGCGTTGCCGTGGTAGGGCAATTCGATCACCTTATAATTCACTCCCTGTGGTGTGGCGGCCGTGCCTGGCGGAAGAAACAATTCATACGTCAAACATTTACAGGCGGGCCTCGTGCCACGACGCACTGCCGTAGAAAAATAAAAGTTGGCTACTTTGCAGATTTCACTTATTGCGGGCTATTTTGAAAACCTATCCCCGCGATAAACGAGGGAACACTGTAATGCAGACGAATGGCGTATTTTGTGAAACCAATTGAATCAAATATAAGTCAACAAAGTCAACTTCAATCACATCCAGCACAATATATTACTTAATTTCTACATCTTTACTTGAGGATAAAAAAACAAGCAAATTTAATTATGGAAATTGTATGAATCAATGGTGCCCAAAGTGTGGCCCTCTACATATTCTAAAAACAGAATTAATCCAGTTTCATGACATACAGTACAGTATATTAGTAGACATTACACCAATTTGCGTTGCCACCTGTAACACAAAGCTAGGATGTTTTGTTCAGGCAGTTTTGCATATATTAGCAGAATTACACAGAATTGGTATCAAAATGGACCCCTCCATACCTCAATTTTCTATGCCGCTTCTCCTCATTAGGGTCGCGGGGGTATGCTGGAGCCTATCCCAGCTGACTTCGGGCGACAGGCGGGGTACACCCTGGACTGGTGTCCAGCCAATGGCAGGGCACATATAGACAAACACACTCACATTCATACCTACGGACAATTTAGAGTCGCCAGTTAACCTAACATGCATGCTTTTGGAATGTGGGAGGAAACTTCTGCATATAGAAACTGTTGACAGACCTTAATCATTAATATGCGATGGTGATATTTTCCCACTTGCCCAATGCTGTATTCAAGTAATGATTACTGGCCTTTAACAGCATCGCTATAGATATAATTGCATCTCTCAATAGAAAAGTGAAAAGTGCAGCTGGGGATCCATTTGGGACCCGCGTTTTTTTTGTTATTGGCCCATGGCACATTATAGAAATAAAATTAAAACCAAAAAACCTGCAAAAGTAGGAAAAAATGGCTTAAAAAGGCAAAATGTAAGGAGAAAAAGCTGAAATGTTGACACTTAGAACTAATAATAACGCAAGAAATTGGCTTTAAGTATGTTAAAAATGAAAATATATATAATTTTCTTGGAAAAAATTTTTAAACCCCTGCCCCCGTATTTAATGTTCTAATAATACATTCAAATAATTAAAAAAAAACGCTTTGATAATGTTTATCTCCCATTGTGTGGAGCCCATCTCTTCATCTGGTCATTTTCTCCTGTGTTTACGATGTCTGCTAAGTACTATTCTACATTCCTAGCACCTTTTTGCCACTAGGACCTGCTCTTGACACTAGGATTCTTGATGTATGAGGGCCTAATGGACAAAAACATTTATCTGATGAAAGCATGCAATATACTTGACTGTTAGCTTGATAGCTACAGCCGCATGTTTAAACAGGTGTGGGTATTCTTGCAGGTCAGAAGTTAGCAGGCTTTGTTTAACGCTGAGAACGCGAGGCAAGTTGAACTCTGTCATGGAAGTATCTGATGGCTCCAAGCTTATTCTGCAGCATGACCGCCCCCAAAACATCTGCTCGTGTCAGAATCTTTTGTCCTCAATCTCGTGATGATGTGATCGGTCTGGACCGCTAGAAGATAAAAGAGCAACTGTTGGCCAGATGCTACATTGGAATGTGCAGAACAAAGTGTGACTTGATCAACATGGTCACACAAGTCAATGTCAAGTGTGACCTGTGACTTTTTATTTTAAAAGGATTCTCCTGAAGCTGTGATCATGTCATGTCGAAGGCACATCAAGGCGGTCTCAACATTAAAAAAATGAATTAAGTATGACCGTTTTATGCGTCCTGAGAGTCACCCATTTGCGGACCCTGTGGTGAACGTGGCACTCCTTCACTGTCAGACCTTATTGATTTAGACCATCTAATTAGAGAAGCATTACTTTTAGTCTACACGATGCCCGCTTGTCCCCATTTATACTACCATTAGGTTACCAAAAACAAGTGTTCTTGCGTCAACATCCCCGTGTGCATTTCCAAAGAAATAAAAGGTTCTGAAGTACACATACTTTTAGGCAAACTCTCCTCCTGTACCAAGTAGTGTAGTATTGAAGTTGATTTGTTCAGACAAAAAGGAGGTGCTGCGGTGCTCTGGAGTTTTGCCACTTCTTGATGGTGATTTTCAACAAGTATTGCAGTCGTACATAACATTTATTTTTTACTTAGTATAGTTGAATATACAGTGGCGTCAAAGTGTTTGCCCCCCCCATATTTCTTTTTTTTTTTTGCATGTTTGTCACACTTAAATGTTTCAGATCATCAAACTAATGTAAATATTACAACACAACTGTACACAACATGCAGTTTGTAAATGAAACTTTGTATTATTAAGGGAGAAAAATAATCCAAAGCTACATGGCCCTGTGTGAAAAAGTGATTGCTCCTTAAACCTAATTACTGGTTGGGCCACCCTTAGCAACTGCAATCAAGTGTTTGCAATAACTTGCAAAGAGTCTTTTGGCCCACTGCTTTTTTCAGAATTGTTGTAATTCAGCCACGATGGAGGGTTTTGCAGCATGAAGCCCTGGACCATCACACTACAGCCACCTTATTTTACTGCTCGTATGATGTTCTTTTTCTGAGGCAAGTGAGGCCTGGTTGTTGTTGTGGGGTCTTTTGTGACTTCTGGGATGAGTCGTGTGGCAAACATGCAAAACAAACACTGAAGATAAAAAGTCTAGCAGCATTTTCTTTCATTGTAGCGTGCATGTTTTTGTTCATTTTGTAACCTTAGAACAGCAGTACATGTCTTGCCTCCTTTATTTTGGTCCTTCGTGTCTATATTTTAAAAAAATGAAGATTTTTGTTTTGTCAGTTTTATTTATGTCAACATGGAAATGATGTGTAATTTGATTGTTTTGAATACCAGCGTATTATGGCCTGTGGCTTGACTTACTATAACAGATTGACCTTTGAGTCATTGACACATGTATTTGTGGACGTTTAAGATTTGTGTTTGAATAACCGTGTTCTGGCCTGTCCTTGTGTTCTAGGATCAGCGAGTGTTAGAAAAGGGTTTGTGGGTGATAAAGTGCATCATTTCCAAATTACTCTACCAAAAAATGTACAAATGCAGATTATTCACACACAAAGAATATTGTGTTTTCCCTTTTGCCGTGATACTTGTGGATGCGCCAATACTCCCTCTGACTGACATTTTAAATTATGTCTTTCCTTCTGCTCAGGGATTTAGCTGCAAAGTGATAAAAAAAATGCACCCACTCACCGCGGACATGAATCCAAATGTTGGCCAAATGTGCATTTACAGTCAAGTTGCATGATGTTTCAAAAAGCCAATTAGGCCAGAAAATCACATTGACCTCATTTACTCTGTGAAACACTGACCTGTAATAATGCTACTGAAGCCAAACACTGCAGATTGCTGAAGAAACACAGACGTCACGTGCAAATCTAATATGGTGGTGCATAAGAACAGCACTCGTACTAGAATCACTCGGAGGTCTAAAAAAAGATCACCGACGAGAGTATCATTACGTTTCAGAGAGGGCTAGATGATATCAAGTGGAAGTGGTATGTCTAAGTCATATGTTCCTTCCAGCAAAACGCAACAAATGAATGTCACTGAGGTTTAATGAGGTTTTGTCCGTGTCTGGTTTGGAACTTTTCAGATTAAGGGGAATGGTCACCTGTGGAATTACATCGCTACGGATAGAACAAAGTGCTTCGATGGACACATGGGCTTTAGTCATGCTCATACTCATGTGTTCACAAATGCATTGGACTCACATCGACATGAGCAGTTGTCAACAAGGCCTTTTGATGCGCAAATTCGGACATGGTGAACCACCCGAGTGTAGAATTGGGATGTGTTTAGATTCTCTTCAAAAAGCTGACTTCTGTTGTGCATGAATATTTTAACATGTTAAATAAACCTTCAAAATCAATCCATGGCCAAATCTGTCTTCTGGTGCATTTTGTGAGCAGAGTTAGTAGTTGCGGAAAGCGGAATGAAAGAATGGCAGAGAAGTGTACCACAAAAGAAAGACTTTGGTCTTATGCCGAACCTCTTTGGGTAAGCGGTAGTTGCATTTTGACGACGCCACAAATCTGCGTTGTAAGAACACACAAGCACTAAAGGAAGTTCTACAACAATACGTCCACAAACACGGGCCGATTTTTCATAGAAATGACTCAGTTGGGTCTCAAAATTGTTGACATAAGCAGTCGACCATGGATGTCGATGCCGACCTTTAAGCGCCAAAGTGGCAAAATTGCGACGGGCAGCATTGCTGAATTTAACGAGCCATTTCTGGTTTCTGGGTTGCCAAAACAGCACTAATAATACACTGCTAATATGACCTGGGAATACAATGACCTGGGCGAATGAGAATATTCACAGGCATAATAATAGATAGCTATATCTACCTACTGTATGTAAAAATAGCAGTAATAACAGCCGTTGAGGCAGCAGTGGTGCTCAAGATCCCCCTGTAAATGACGATGATGGTGGCTGGGTTTGCTTGAAAGATGAGGAAGAGCATCACAAGTGGATCAGACAGTTCGATATCGTGGAGACGGGGATCTGACAAATTCTGAGCCTGGCGTTGCCATAATATGAACATCAGATGAGTACATTTACTCCCATCACAAACTTTGGGTCATGCTGATGATTTTTCTCTGGCGCCTAAAGGGTTAAGCGGGCACTTTTTAGCAATAAGAAGACAGTGGACCAGGACTCGATGAGTTGGTCGGGTTGCGTCGGATCGGGTTGTCAACGTAAACGGGGTTGACGACACACAGAATAAGGTGTGGCAGATGGCGTGTGCAACACATCTTACCATTGAGGCATTCAATTAGTAAGAATCACAGCGTGAACGATTGATTCTTAAATGCAACCGAAATCCATTTATGATGCCCATCACATACACCATTTCTACATGCAATAAATAACCCCGAATTATTGCATTATTTGGTTGAAGCCAGCTTTTTAAAAACACATGGAAACACCTCAATTCCAGAATGAAAGATCGAAATAACATACCTAGATTATGCCCTTTGAAACCACTTCCCTCACGCATGCTTTCTATTCCATCGAGCCATCATTGGAGACAGCTTTCTACGCACGCTCCAGTCTCCGTGGAGGATCATGGTGCCGCCCTTAACCACATTGATTAACAGAAGAAGAGAAAGCCGGAGGCAGGGGGCCGACATTTACACCAACAAGAAGCCAAATCAAAATAAGTCAATATTTTTAAAGTTCGGTATATGGATAGAATAAACACCTACCTGTTTACCTAATAAGTGGCAAAATGTTCTCCTCAGAGAAGAGTTTTAATACGTGACACAATGCCTGAGCACATCCCCGTAGCACATCCCAACATAGCAAACCATCCGTACTTGAATTCTATTCACAATTTCATTAAAATAGACGAAGATCATACGTCACTAGACAACAATAACAGTTGGAGATAAAGTATCCTCTGCCTCGAAATCAGTATATTTCAGTAAGTAAGAGAATTTGACTGTTTTAGCGCATGTGAATGTACTGCAGGGTACATGAAGGACTTACTGATGTTGAAGACTGATAGCTGAGACATCATAGGAACTTTGAACACATTGCCATCGCCGTCAGTGAAGGGCCTCATCTTGGTGTCCTCGGGCTGGAAACGGGACTTCCATAAGCCTTTGAAGTAGATGGCGTTGACAATGACCAATCGTGCCAGGGCAGCATCCAGCATGTCAGCTCTGACTAGTCCGGTGACATGACCTGAAATAATATTTAACAACTATTAAACCAAACGTATGTGACATTTCTTTAAGCACAACAATTCCTACCTTTGGTTTTATTGCTGACCCAGGCATTGATCTTATCTGCTGCCCCCTGGGGGTCGCTGAAGTCCATGGTCTTGCTCTCGGCCTGGAAGTTAGCTTTGTTGGCCTCAACAAAGCCTCTCCCCATGGGGAAGCCTTCCTGGCTGAACATGCCGTTGGCAATGAGAACAACATCCTGGTTGGACTTGGCTGTCAAGGTTTTGTGTAGTTTCCTCAACATCCTGTACGGTCCTGCACAAACAAAAAGATTAGCTTGTATTTGTGTTCGCAAGCTCCTATTTAGACTTTAATATACCTTACCGTTTCTTTTGTAACGGAGAGCACTGAGGATCTGCTTGCGGGTTCCCCCATGACCTCCTGGCAGCAGCATGCCAAGCACAGAGGCGACTCCATGGGGTGAAAGGACAACATTCTCCAGGGGCTTAGAGTGGGCTACTTGCTGAAACACCTGTATTCCAAAATCTGAGCCACGTTCGCCGTAGGACAGAGTCTGGGATAGCGCACCTGTACGGCTGCACAGGCTCCCCAGTGCATACAGACCCAGTAACACCAGGTACCTCATTTTGATTTTAACAGCACCTTGAATGATACACATGAAGGTAGCAGCGACATGTGTGCAGCATAGTATGCATAAAACCAATCAACTCTGGATGTATGGATCGAATTGCTGTGGCGGCCCACCACAAATAAATAAATGCAAAGGAATCACTGAGTTGTTCTATTAAAATGTACACACTTTTTAATCACAACTTTAACTTTAAAAGTTAATACTTCCTTTCATTACCTATTCAATACTCAGATATATTTGGAACTCAAATCAAAGGGCATTTAAAACATATTAGCTGACAGGCGTAGTTCTTTAAATGATTAACGATAGAGTTAAAGGGAGAGTTGGGATTATTTGACATGAAGTTGTATGACGTCCCCATCAGCAGTGGAGTGTATCAACAGTGACTTACCCCCCCACTTTGTTCCGTGAGCGGAGTTCTGGTCGGATTACAGCAAGGAGGAGCCTAGTTCCGGTGAGTTGTTGGTGTCTCTTGAGTTAAGCGTTTTGCTTCTCAAAACAATATGTGTTCAAAAGAGTAACACGTTTGCATCACAAAGCCGTGATACGACTTCATGTTAACAAAATCTGGACTATCCCTTTAACGCAAATACGGGCATGGCCAAAAATATTGCTATACCAATGTTTTTGGCCATGATTGTATAAATTAGGGTGATTTGGTTGTATCCCACATATAAACATGGCCAAATGGTGAAAAACATCACCATGTCAATATTTTTGGCAAGTAACTCCAGTATTATTCAAAATAAGAATACTATAGGGGTCAGAAAACAGAAAAATGTAATTTGTTTCCCCCCTCATTCCATTTACATATTGTAATGTGTTTTGGCCATTTAATCAAACAATACAAACGCATATTAGTCTAACACTTTTTAAACTGACAGTCAAACAAACAAAGAAGTCAGTACACCGCTCAATCAGTGTGATTATCTCATTAACAAACTAAGAACACATTTTCCACTGAAAAGGATGCCGGGAGCCATTTTGAACATTATGATACTACTTAATGATACAAACATTTAATCAATATGTGCCAAGTTTAACGTCTTAGCTTTGTATTATAGGAAATGAAGCAAATTGGTGTAATATCCAGTAATATATTTCATTAATCATTACATTTTTTGACAATATGCCAGCGCCACTACATGGTCGCCCCCGTGCCGCACTTTGGACACCCCTAATTTACAGATTTAGTGTGAAGTGTGGTCAGAGCGCCATATGAGAATGAATATGAAGTTCCGGAGCATGTGTTTTTAAAAAGAATCAGACTATGTCGATAGCGGAAGCTATGTGACAATAGAGAATAAAAAAGACGTCGACTTACAATGCTTTGCTATGACGTGAAGACGCTTTCTCCTCTTGTATCACAGGTGAAACTGGAACTTTGTCTTTCTCTCCCCGCCAAACTCTCAACTCACTCACTGCTCCGTCCACACAAGAAACACAGAAATGTAAATTAAAATGTTCGTCAAACTGACCAGTGCCGTTTTAAGACAACTTTAACCGACCCAACTCCTCCTTCGAAGCAAACGTTCAACAAGAACGTGAAATCTCCGTTCAGTGTAAAGCACAATTAACTATATAACTTCCGTCACCTCTTCAAAATAAAATCGACAACTACTCATTACCGACAATTAAATGCGCGTTGTATACACGTATACTACAATCAGTATGTTTTCATATAATCATTTTGTCAAGTTGTTGCTAACAAAAGTTACATAAGACATGGCATAAGTTGAAGGGGAGTAGAATTTTTTTTTTTTATGTCAGGAAAATGCGATTTAATTTTTAATCTTAATTTTACTAACTTGACGCCTTTAAATGAACATCTTAGTCCAAGGAATATTAACTTTTTCACACAGAAACATGAAGATTTAGATTTACTTTCATTTATTTTAGTTTTCATCTTGTGTTCAGCCGTGTTGTCACTGACTACGGTAATATTTAAATCAGTTTGATGATCTGAAACATTTGTGACAAACATGCAAAAAAAAAAAAAGAAATCAGGAAGAGGAAAAACACTTGTTCACACCACTGTAGAAGCCTGTTTACTAAATTAAACTATAGGTATATATATATAAATACACACACACACACACACACACACAAAAACACTCCGGAAATTAAATGTACTGTATTAATGTTATCACAGTCGCTCCGGTGGGAAAATAAGCTGGAAAAGATCACACTAGTATCGACCTGATACTGACATGATCCATGTTTGGATGGATCCGCGCACCCTTGGTGAATTGAGTGTAAGGTTGGGTGGTCTTTGCAAGCATTAGGGTTTTTCATGCACAGCTGTGAGATGTTGTGAAAATAAACACTCATGGAGGAAGTGGTCGGGTTATTTTTACTGTGCGTTTCAAGGGCAGACAGAGCGAACACAGCTGTGCACTTCAATGACACACTTGCAAGACAGATGACGGGAACACTGCAACGTTCAAATTCAGCTTTTCTTGTACGACACATCTAAACCATTCCCACTTGAGATTTCGTCCTACCAGTCAAGAGCATTCCTTGATCATCTTCATATGAAGACATGAAGCAAATAGTCATAAAAATATCTTTATTCAAGTTTTCAAGCAGTGGTTGATTCATTAATAAGCATGTTCACAAGTGCACGATGCAGAGATGGCCGGCATTTATTGCTTCAACCATCGTTGGAGGTGTAAGAAGATTTGATCGCGGGCAAGGGTCAGCTGGAGGAGGTCATCGGGGCTGGCAGGATACATGTTGGCACAGTGGGCTGTTCCTACATGCAATAAAAACCAGTCAGGGATATGAGCAGGAGTTTAGAGCATATTTATCCAGTCATTATTTTCCTTTCCTCCTTTCCTGAATCTTCGATTAACGAGTATGAGTTCACTCAAATAAATTCAATCATTTCCAAATAAGACCTCATACTTGGGGCACCTGTTGCTACAAATCAAACCAGCATGCCGCATGTTCTGAACCAGATTCGAAATCCCAGAACCTCCCGACTGTGCGGGTTTAAAGTCGGTGACATACACGCTGCCGACCAAACTGAAGCCGAAAATTCCTGCATCTTTGCTATGATGCAATTTTCCATGACCCATGCTCTTACTCACCTTTGATGAAAACAGCCGGCAGGTCATCCGTGATGTCCTGAGTGATCCCCAGGGCATGCCAGGGGTCAATGAACCCGTTGGGGAAAACTATTCTGGCGGAATGGATGTCATAGCCGCCATAATACTCGTTGGTTTCAGCCACGGCCTCCGCAAGTTCCTGGGCGCTGATATTATAAAAGTCTTTACACTGTTTCACGTGATACCTGAGAATGAGAAAATGACTTATTTCTATCGTGTGCTGGGTCGGAATACAACTTCCAACATGCATTTTCATGTGTTGTTTACGCACTCCAGAGGGAAGCCGGTGAATGGTTGATTGGGTGAATCAGTGCTTTGATAAAATCCAAATTCAGAGCAGGTCTGGTAGACCCACTGTCTCCCTGGCGACACACACAGTTTACTCACGGCTAACATTGTTCACTTGATTGATGAAACAAGCACAACAAAGCACAACACTGGTGTACGGGTATAACGTCAAAAAGAGTGTTTGTTTTTTTTTCATTTGATGTTTTTTTGTAAGTTGTTTTTATTTTTTTAATGAAGTAAATACAAACAATACCTCTCCTCTAAAACTCTGTTTGGTATTTTCCTCTTTATTTGATTCAGATGACTAAAATTCCTGTAAATATTCCTCTTAAATGAACCTCCTTACTAATAATGACCTTTTATAGCGTAATGTTTTAGTGGTTAAAATACAGCATGTGGTGTTGAAGTCATCCCAGCATTTGGCCATGAAGAACCGCTTTGCTTTCCACCGTTATGTAGTAGCTGTGGAAAATGTCATCATGACATCATTTAGTCTTCGTCGCTCTTCCTCTGCGGTCGACAAAAACATGCCACCTCACCAGTGACCAAAGAATATACAAGGTCAACATAAACTGTCAAATTACAAGTTACATTTTTAACAACACCACAGAGCAACCAACAGAAAGCCTGTATTTACAAGCATGAAAATGCTATTTCCCATGGGACAGACAGACTCATTCTCACCTCCTGAAGCGGCCGGCCCATCCCAGGATGTATTAGTCATGTCTCTCAGGTTGTTGTTGAAGCTAGCATCCAGACACTTCATTGAGAAGGTGTCCATCATCAGATGGGCCACGGCAGCATATCGGGCATATGGGTCTCCAAGTGACGTGTCCGCCATCACCCCACACAGTACCTTGATTGTTATGTTGGTGCCCATTACACCCTATTGCAGCAAAGAACAAAATTAGCACGTTCACGGCGGTAACAAATTTATTTCATGAATTATGTTCGCATGCCTCTGTTATGACCGCAGACTGAATCACAGCGGAATATCCCCCGCACAGTCACAGAGTCTGATAACTTCCTAACTTTATAACGTCATTCTGACCTGAACACATGAACAGCAGTGAAATTCCAACACCGTATACCATATGTTTGTCCAACTCACATACACACATCTCTAGTCGGTTCACC
The DNA here is from genome assembly GCF_027744805.1 of Dunckerocampus dactyliophorus. Lineage (NCBI taxonomy): Eukaryota > Metazoa > Chordata > Actinopteri > Syngnathiformes > Syngnathidae > Dunckerocampus > Dunckerocampus dactyliophorus. The sequence continues at coordinate 29,579,428 of NC_072830.1, forward strand.
CCGGGAACGACGTGTGTGTAAATAAGTAGGAAGATACCGAAAAACATCAAGTGTGGATATTCTTATCATTCACCTCGTAACTCTTAATTCAAATGTACAATTTCCTACATTTAAGTATGGTGGAAAATGCACTTATGCCATGAAAACAAGTACAATTGCCTTAAATTACGTGATGTCTTTGAAGGCAACCCCTCATTGCTCATTATATTTAAATGTGCTACTATTAAAAGAGAATAGCTTTGGGCAAATATATTTTTAGACTTGTGTGGTATTTTTTAGCTTGATTGACATATTCAGTTCATTTGGAGCTGTTAATACATACAAATAAATATCATCTTGTCCTGTCATTTATCTTTCTGCTAATTAAATAAAGTAAAAATGGACATGTTTCAGACACAGTCGCTAATGGAGATTAACTAATTTAAAAAGTGTGATTAATCTGATTAAAATTTGTAATCATTTGACAGTCCTAATAATATATTACAGGGGGGGGATAGTATTTGATCTCCTGCCAACCAGCAAGACTTGACCCACACAGACGGATGATGTGCCCATGAAGCACACAAATTAGCCCTGTCCCTTTAGGAAAGTACTCCTAATTTCAATGAGTTATGTGGATAAAAGACACCTATCACAAAAACAGCCTCTTCCATTCCAAACCTCTCCACTATTATGGGTAAGACCAAAGAGCTGTTAACAGACCTGAAGCATTATATTAATATGAACCAGTTTCAGAAACAGTACAGTCATGTGTTTTTTTACAAGGTACATGGAGGAAACGGAGTGTCATCTTTTCCTGCAGTAATTCAATCATTGCTATTTCAAAATGGGCAAGACCAAAGAGCAATGTACTATTATGAATCTGTTTAAGAAGCAGTACAATGATAGGTTTTTTCAAGATACATGGAGAACGCAGATTTCTGAAAACAGTAGTATGTGGTGTAATGTATTCCTGCTAAATGGACAAGACCAAAGAGCTGTCAACAAAACTCAAGCAATGTACTTACAGTTTAAGAAACACTACAATTCGATTGTTTTTTTTTTCCAAGGCGCATGGAGGAAGCAGAATGCCTAGAACCGTATTGTCTGATCTAATTTATTTCCTGCATTCATTCATTACTATTTCAAAATGGGCAAGACCAAAGACCTGTCAACAGAACTCAGGCAGTGTACTAATGTAAACCAGTCTAAGAAACAGTACAATCTTTTTTTTTTTTTTTTTTACCATGTACATGGAGCAAGCAGAATGCTGAGAAACAGTGTCTAATTGATGATCATTTATTCCCTCATTCATTCATTACTATTTAAAAATGGGCAAGACCAAAGAGCTGTCAACAGAACTCCAGCAATGGAGTAGGAATTTAAGAAACAGTACAATGCTGAGAACCACAGTATCTGGTGTAATTTATTCCTGCATTCATTCATTACTATTTCAAATGGGCAAGACCAAAGAGCTGTCAACAGAACTCCAGCAACATATTAATATGAACCAGTTTAAGAAACTGTAGGGTTATGTGTTGTCTTGTCCCTGAAGTTCTTTGTCAACTCTTTGGTCTTTCCCATGATGGTGGACAGGTGCCAGGTGTCTATTATCTGCATATACTGAGATTAGGGACAAGGCTAATGTGTGTGCTTAACTGGTCGGTGGGGGTCAGAATGCTCACTAGGCGGTAGTCAATATTTGTACGTATTAAATACTAGTAGTAAATACCATCATTTTATTCAAATACAAATGAATTTATAATCTTCATTTAATGGTTCTTGATAGTTGCAATATCAAATATTACGTTTTATGTATTTAAATGATTCTGCACATCAATTTTAAATACTCTTTTCTTTTTCTTTTTTTTCCCCATATCTACTCCTGGGAAGTCTCCTTCGTTCGTGAGAACGTGATACTTTTGATACCGTCGTATTCCGTTTACAATGTCTCCATTGTGGCCCACCTCAAACCCCCTGTTGTCTTCATTATACTGGACTACGTCCATAAAGTTGCCAGCCAGCATTTCCAGGAAGTAAGCAGAGTCTGTTTCTGTCTCAATCTGCAGTTTGGAACACAAACTGAATGGAAAAAGGAGAAGGACAGAACAAGGAAGACGTGAGGGAGAGTGTCTAGAATGCGACATGAACCAATACAGCCAACTAGACATAAATAATACACTCACTTACTCGCCTCAACTACCCAAAATAGAATCCAAAGCTGATTTGTTAACAGAATGGTGATTTCAAATACTCTAATATAAGGATCATTGGTCATGTTTACAGCAGACCTCCGCCTACTTGTGGCCCGCCATTCACGCCTCCGCAGATCCGCACATTTTTTTTCTCTGCTTTAACTTATAAATAACTAATTTTTTTTATAGTAACTTAAATAGAAAATAGTCTGACCACCCGATCTGCAGCAAAGGGTGTGTGTGTAGCCATAAATCTAGCAGAGCACTGGATTACAAGTCAAGTCACTAAACATTCTCCAGCAGGAAGGTGCTTTGACAATACGTAATGTTAAGTACAATACTGTACTCACAATACTTTTTAGGGGTGCGGGTCCGGGTCGCAGGGGCATGCAGCAGTCTCAGTAGGGAAGCCCAGACTTCCCGGTCCCCGGCCACCTCTTCCAGTCCCACCGGGAGGACACCAAGGTGTTCCCAGGCCAGCTGTGAGACAAAATCCCTCCAGCAGGTACTAGGTCTGCCCTGGAGCCTTCTCCCGGCTGGGCATGCCCGGGCCACCTCACCAGGGAGGCGTCCGGGAGGCATCCGGACTACAGACCCTTTCCAAAAAATTTTTATGTCATGGAAAAGTTGTTTAATTTCCATAATTCCATTCAAAAAGTTAAACTTTTTTAGATTATAGATTCAGGGCCCACAATTTAAACGATTTCAAGTGTTTATTTGTTTATTTTTACATAATTTGGGCTTCCAGCTCATTAAACCCACAAAAACAGAAATTCAAAAAATTTGAATACTGTGAAGAAATCAGCCCAAATTTTGCAGGGCATGAATGTTTTAAACTGAGTGTCACACACTAATCATCTACTAAACTCAAATCACCTGCACAGGCTTCCCCAGGTGTCATTAAATTGCTTCAGTTTGGTTCAATTGTCTCAATTGGGTTCAATATGGGGAAGACTGCAGACATGACAACTGGCCAGAAGACCATCATTGATACCCTCCATAGGATGGGTAAGCCACAAAAGTTCATAGCTAAGAAGGCTGGTTGTTCACAGAGTGCTGTGTCCAAGCATATCAATGGAAAGTCTAGAGGAAGGGCAAAATGTGGCAGGAGAAGATGCACCAGCAAAAGAGATGACCGTGGGCTTCAGCGGATTATCAAACAGGGAAGATTCAAGAATCTGGCAGAGATCCAGAAAGAGTGGAATGAGGCGGGAGTCACAGCTTCAAAAACCACCACATTCAGACGCATCCAGGAGATGGGCTACAACTGTCGGGTTCCTCGGGTCGAGCCACTTGTGAACCTGAGCCAACGTAGGAAGCGTCTCCACTGGGCCAAGGAGAAGAAGGACCGGACTGTTGGCCAGTGGTCCAAGGTCCTCTTTTCCGATGAAAGTAAAGTGTGCCTTTCATTTGGGAATCAAGGTCCAAAGGTTTGGAGAAAGACGGGTGAGGAACAGAACCCAAGCTGCCTGAGGTCCAGTGTGAAATATCCACAGTCCGTCATGATTTGGGGTGCAATGTCCGGTGCAGGTGTTGGTAAACTCTGCTTTCTTAAATCCAAGGTCACCGCAACAGTCTACCAGAATGTTTTAGAGGACTTCATGATTCCTTCTGCTGAGGATCTGTATGGAGATGCAGATTTCATCTTCCAGCAGGACCTGACCCTGCCCATACCGCCAGAAGCACCAAAACCTGGTTTGATGCCCATGCCATCACAGTGCTTGACTGGCCAGCCAACTCACCGGACCTAAACCCCATTGAGAATCTATGGGGTATTCTCAAGAGGAAAATGAGGGGCACCAGACCAAACAACAAAGAAGAGCTGACAGCAAGCATCAAGGAAATCTGGGCTTCCATAACTCCCAGGCAATGCCACAGGCTGATTGCTTCAATGCCACGTGGCATCGAGGCAGTGATTAAGGCAAAGGGATTCCCAACCAAGTATTGAAGATTGACATATCGTTTTGAAAGTACCATATTTTGATTTGATGTGATCCTAATTTTTCTTTCTTTCCTGCAAAAACAGAAGTAAATGGTGATTTCTTCACAGTATTCTAATTTTTTGAATTCCTGTTTTCATAGGTTTTATGAGCTGGAAGCCCAATTACGTAAAAATAAACAAATAAACACTTGAAATCGTTTAAATTGTGGGCCCTGAATCTATAATCTATGAAAGTTTAACTTTTTGAATGGAATTATGGAAATTAAACAACTTTTCAGTGACATTCTAATTTTTTCGAAAGGGTCTGTAGATGTCCGAGCCACCTCAATTGGCTCCTCTCCATGTGAAGGAGCAGCGACTCAACCCTGAGCCCCTCCCGGATGACTGAGCTCCTCACCCTATCCCTCATTTCAGCCGCTTGTATCCGCAATCTCGTTCTTTGGGTCACGACCCAAAGCTCATGACCATAGGTGAGGGTGGGAACATAGATGGGGGGAGTAAATTGAAAGCTTTGCCTTCCGGCTCAGCTCTCTCTTCACCACGACGGTCCGGTACAGCCACCGCATTACTGCAGACTTACGCCTGGCAATGCGACCCAGGCTCCTGCTGTGGTTGTACCGAATGGCACGTCATTCATAATGAATTCATATTTTTTGCATATTACGAGTGTCAAAAAAACGAAAATGGCTCCTGGGCCGCACTTTGGACACCCCTGCTATCGCTGTCGTGTCGTATGTCATTGGATGTACCACCACGTGGCTGGTCAGGGTAAGTCTTTTGCGTATGATAAAAGTGCACAGAAGAAGATATATAAAAAATACATTTGCATGTGCGCACTTATGTTTTAAATGCTTGTAGATCCATCCATCATGTGTAAACTTAAAACGCACCCGAATTTTACCATTCAGAAAGTGTAAGAAAAAGATTCCAGATACTATACTTGAAGTCTTTGGTGATGTTGTCGTAGGTCAGTGGGTTTTTGAGGCGCTCTACTAAGCTATCCGAAGCCTTTTGTACCAGAAGAGGACACTCTGCATTCTCTGAGGCCAGCGAACGCCACACAACCTCCAAATACTCTAGGAAAAACACAAAGACAAACAGAGGTGTGGCCTTTTAAATAAGACGACAACAATCGTGTCAAGCTTGTGTGAATAACAGGTTGTCAGACTGATTACATGTGTGTATTTCTGTGTTCTACTTAAATGCAATGTTTCCTTCTACCTGGGAAGTTGACTGTGGCGTAAAGTGGAGCGCTGCTGGCGACGGCGGCGTCCACCAAATGAGGATACTTCAGCCTGAACCATGCTGCCAAAGAACCTGGGTACGACCCTCCGAACGCCACCCACTTCCTGTTGAGCAGTCCTCGGGCTTCAGCAATCTTGGTGCGAAAGTGGGCCAGGTCTGCCAAAGCTTGACGGCTACTGAGGAACCGCAGGTTCTCAGTGCTTAGGTCACTTAGAGAGATGACATAGTTTCATTAGTTTAAATGGGCATCTGTAAAAGCACATACTAGAACTGCACAGAGAGCAGTGCTGCCATCTAGTGTTGAGACAGTTTACATACGCTCATGTTACAGTTCTTTCTCATTTCATGAGGAATGTGCAATAGGAGTGGTATCGTCTTACTATATCCAAAAAATATGAAATCGTAGCACACCACTAAATACGGACAGACAAAATTTATAAAACGTACACTGTCGGGTGGCTCTTTCCATAGAAGCGATGCTCTAACATGAAGCAAATGGCCCCCAGTTTCTCTGCGTAAGTAAGCCAAGTGCCGTGCTGCATCCATGCTGGATTGGCTGGGCCTTCCCCACCAATCATCAGAAACACGGGGCCACCTGTCTTGTAGAAGACATCATTCACAAAGTACCTCTGAAACAGAAAAAGGGAGACATTGTTTTTTTTTATCACTCATAATCAACAACTGCAGACTTGTTAAATTGTTTTTTTCGTTTATTATTATTAACCTCTGGCCTGGCATTTGAGACCGACTTGGTGGCCTTTGGGCTTTGCCTTTTAAACTATTTTAAAGTGGTCTGCATTCCGACGAGACGGAAATGACGAAGGAACACTGTTGACTCAATTTCTCAAGATCCTTCACTGGTATTTCCACCGTAAATTGCATTTTGACAGACAGTCGCCAATGGGCTGAGCGCCAATTCGCGCACATCCACACTTATCTTTCGCATTCCGAGTGGATAAGTGCGTCCACACCGAAAAGTATGGCAAAGCGCAGTGCGCCGCCGCTCCCCGGATGTTGCACCCAACACGCCCCACATGGTGAGTGTACGGTGATGGACACTTACCACCCTCGATCATCGATATCTTGGCTACGTAGCTAAAGGGTACGGACTAACTACAGTACAGTCACAATTAAAAAGAGTAAAAAGCGTTAACTATTGCGATCGTCATTTCCGGTAAGTGCGCCACGACAGTGATCCATTTGGGACAGCACTACGTTGTCCGGATTGGCGGCCTCGGGAAATAAGTACGCAGTGTGCGTAGTACATAAGTGTTAATAAGGGAAATGGTTAAATGAATTTTAATCAAATGGTGAGGGGTGCCCTCACAGTTGCGAGATAGTGTACATAACAAATCCAGACTTACTTGCTTCCAAGCTCTGCTGTCTGCGCCGTTGAAGTGATCAAGTTTCTGTATGAACCATTGCTCGTCGGTCACAAGTCTCATATCCTGCAGTTCATTAATCCTAAAGAAGCCATGATGCCGTCCCTCGCCAACCACAAAACAAAACAAAAATAAAACTAATCGACAAATTATAACTCGGTAGGCTCGAATGGCCATGTTGAAATAAACGACAACACCGCTGAGCATGTGACTTATGTGATCATATGACTTCATCGGCTACTTTGAGGCACCTGAAAAACGTAGGATATTACAGAAGCAAAAATTTAGGAGTCGCGCACACGCACAGTATATCGCGCAAATTTACATTTGATCAAAACGATATAAACGGTAAAATATACAAAAATAGAATAATTGATTTTATTCAAAACCTAAAAAAAACACAGTACCTTGTTTTTGTGTATTATCACAATGCCTTTTTAAAAATAAAAAGGAACCCCTCGATACAACATGTATTAAGATTAACGTTGATCATTTATCGAGCAGGTGGTCTTTTCATTTAGGAAAACTTTCCAGCTTTTGACTCTGTTCCTGTATTTTGCAGTTTTTGAAGTAGCCACACCAAGCCGCAGTAATACCCGCCACCAGCAGGGGCGGTAAATAAAAATTATTAACAAATTCTGTCGAGCGAACAAGACACGCTTCCGTTGTTTCATTCGCTATCTGCGGTGAGTTTGCGGCGCTGCAACCATGGAGGACTCGAAAAACAAAGAGAAGAAACTGTCCGAAAAAATAGAGGATAATGAAAAGAACAAAGAGAAGGACTCGCAAGCCGCTGGGAAGGATAAAGAGAAGAAAGAGGAGCAAGAATTGGTGAATATTGATACATTGATGTTCATTTAAGCGACCGGAGCCTGCCCGTGTTATTTTGCCTTAGTCACTGTCGATTTGACTCAACAGGCCACGATGACTGTCATTCTACACACATGTGTGATGCGTGGATATTTGTCCTCTAATCCCTTGTCAGACGTTAAAGCTACGCTCTGTTAGTACAATTTATTGGGGACGCTTGAGGGGTTTGCAGACAGATGTCACCATTTAATGCTAATGCCTAGCCTAGATCCCCGGTAAGCTAAATGTAGCATGCTAACGCTCAAATGGGCTGGGAGAGCATTGGTAGAGTGTATGCTGTATAACACATCAGCTGGTATTTATACACAATAATAATATAATTTGGGGGCAATCTAATATAATGGTGTGCCTAGTCTATATTCATTCAAAACGTACTGACCGGTCAAGACGAGTAAGCCACACTCGGTATAACCGAGCTGTGAATCAGAACATGGTTAGTTCACCTTATGTTTAGTCATAATTATTTTTACTTCATGGTATTTCTAAATATCCTTCTCAACATGCATGCAGTTTTTGGGCTTGTTGGAGCTACCCTGTGTAATGCAGTAGTAAGTTTGCATGGTACGGTTTCAGAACAAATGGAATCCTTATTAAAGATGTGACACTGTTTCATATTCTTTGTGGAATTTATGATCATTCTTGACAAAATACACAAACATGAACTGACTTCTTGTGACGATTACTTTTTCAGTCTGAGGAGGATAAGCAATTACAAGAAGATTTGGAAATGATGGTGGAGCGACTGAGTGTGAGTATTATGTAATTATTGTAATATTTAATTTGTATATGTGCGTTTGATTGTATAACTCCACTGAAGGAAAACAACCCTAACCTGACCTTTTTTGTGCACGTTTGTAGGAGAAAAACACGGCGTTGTACCGTCCGGCGTTGGAAGAGCTACGCAGACAGATTCGCTCCTCGACCACTTCTATGACATCAGTACCCAAACCCCTCAAATTTTTGCGCCCACATTATGCCAAGCTCAAAGAGATCTACGAAGGCATGGCCCCAGGGGAGAACAAGGTACGGCTTTGTTGCAGGACAGTAAAAAAATAGAACTTTTAATAAAGCTGTAGTAATAATGTGCTGTTAAAATGAAGACATTAATTGAGATTTGTTAATTTGATTGAAAATGTCGATGCAAAGAATGACTCAAAATTCCACAGTTTCTCTCACTGGTGCGGCATGGTGTGCTAACACTAGAGATATTTGACTCTTAATTGCATACTGGTCCTTTTTGCCGACAAAAATCAACACTTAATCGATCACCATAAAGTAGTTTGCGCACTCTGCAAAACACCTCTTGAGATTTATTTTGCCAAAGCACTCCCAGCCTAACGTGCCACATCAACGCAAAGCTTACATTAGTTACGAGTTCCTCTGCAGGTGCTTAAGTGACCACGACGTACGACGTGCGCCAAACCGCCCTCACGCAACATTCATGACCTTTAGTAAGCCAAATAGCTGACGCCATTGCCAAGTGGGTTGCAAAAAAAATCTAATCTTGGAGGACAAAGGATTTGCACTGAACAAAGAACCACCAAGGAGCACAATAAAGACAAAAATATCAACGCAACGTGATTAATAATGAATGGTATTCATTGAGGGGTGTAATGATACGCCATCCTCGCGGTTTGATACGTACCTCGGTTTTAAGGCCTCGGTTTGTTTCATTTTTGGTACCGCAAGGGACCAAAATGCAAAACATAAAGCTGCTTCACGATCGTGCAAATTCATCCCAGCCATTTTTCAAAAGACAGCCCCTTCAGCGCCGGTAGGCCTGTCATGATAATCGTTAAAACGATTAATTGAACGATAGAAAAAAACGAGGTGGATAAATTTGACGCCTCGATAAATTGACATATGTTTGCCCGTTGTATTTCCTCGTCTCACTGTAGCGCACAGGCTGGATGATAAGAGGGTTCACTCCGCTTGTGTCTGAGCGCATTGGTTGTGTAGTCAAATTAAGGGAAAGTGAGCCTCCTGTCAGCTATTCAGCGTCTTTCTCATAGTACGTGGACGCTGAGGCTATGCGTAAGCTCTTCCACTTCCTCCTTGCCGTCAAGTATGTTTTTTGCATTCAAATTCACATGCGGTGCTCTTATCAAATGCATCTCTGCCACCTTGTGGCCGTTTTTATGGCTTAAAACGGCTCTAAAAGTGACATCTATTAGTGTGCAGTTGCAGCATCACCTCTTTTTGCCTAGCATGCAAAAAAAACACGCAAAGCACCTAACATGTTGCTGTGTTGACTGTCAGTTTGTGCATTTTTTGAAGTATGACTGCTAAATAACTCGCCTTGGGGCGATGATAAAGAAGGTGAGAAACACTATTGAATGCTATCTCGCCAGGATGCACGGGAAGTCCGCAATAACAGTAAGTTCCATCCATTCATCATTCAGAATTATTTTGCATTGTTTTCTGCATGTAAAACTGTCACTGTTCTCTATACAATTTTTTTTTTTTGCAAATATTTTTTGCCGTCTCGAATGGGAACAGATTAATCGGATTTCCATTATTTCTTATGGCGAAAAATTGCCTCGGTTTTCGTCTGACCTTTTGTAAAGAAGTACTCATAAAAAAACGCAGTAGTCCAAAATGTAGTCCACTTTTCGTCACATTACCCGGGCTTGCGGAGGTGCATCACAACAAAGAATGAACACATCCATTCCCTAACTTGAAATGTGAAATTGGTACAGAGCTTTCAACACGGCACAGCCGTGTACTGGTTTCATACGAATACGTGTATTCGTTACACCCCATTTATTTCTTGTGATTAATCGAGACTAATCCACACCCGCTCTCTGATTAATTTGATTATTCAGCATTTTCTATGTTGCGTTGCCTCTTTTAGGGAACATTTTGATCTTTTTAAAATGTCAATACCTTGACAGCCCTAAAAATAATGAAACGACAGTGATTTTTAAGATGTTTGTGCTTTTTGTATTTGCAGCTTTTTTGTGCAGATGTGGTGTCAGTGCTGGCCATGACCATGAGTGGCGAGAGGGAGTGCCTCAAATATCGCCTGCTGGGCTCCCAGGAAGAGCTGGCTTCCTGGGGACATGAATATGTACGGTAAGTCATGTGAACAAAATACTCTAGTCAACACTGGTAGGATAGGCTGATAATTGAAATCCGATGTAATGTGCAGCTTACTTACCATAAATTACGGTTTATAAGTCGCATGTGTCTACATCATGAAATGGCATATTGTGGTGCGCACAAGTCTGTGAGGACCAGTCAGCTGTTTATTTGACAGGAGCCAATCATGAGCTGTGAAAAACCTCACGACGGGCTTGTCAACCCATTGGAAATTGCACGAGGTCATTACTTAATACAACCGTCTGACTCACGTTTTCATCTTATAAACAACATTAAACTCATCACACAGCAACTTAACACACAAATGTTATACCTCCGAAATATAGAAACATGTACCACTATGAGTTCAGTATGGAAAACCCCCCAGCATTTTAAAGTTTTCCTGTAATGCATTTCGTTTGAGAAAACCATTTCATTGGAGGAGCATAGAAAGCATAGAAAATGCTGCAATGCTGCCTCTGTCCATAAGAGGGAGCCAGATGACCCTGGAGCCCAAGGCCCAGAGGGAAGCTGACGTCATTGCAGCGCCCCAATTAATGCGTTGCTCAGATGCAATGCCTTATGGGAAAACTTTTTTAAATGTTGGGTGTACTCATACTGGCACATTTTTGTATATTTGCCAGGTGCACATTATGAGTGCTAAGTTGCTGTGTGATGAATTGAGTGTTTAGTAAACTGTTGTTTGATAGATGACACAGTGAGTCAGACGTGATGTTGTTGTACTGGTGTATATAATGACCTCCTGCGATTTCCAGTGGATTGACGAGCTCGTTGTGAGCGCGCTGATAGCTCGTTATTGGCTCCTGCCAAAGAAAGAGCAATCCTTTCCTCACTGACTCGCGAGCAGCACAGTATTTAAACAATTAGTAGTAGTTCTGAGGTCAAAGATATTAGAACTTAGCCATAAATTAGCCGCACCGCCATATAAGACACAGGGTTCAAAGTTTAAGAAAACAGCAGCGCCTTACACAGCGGAATTATGGTATTTTTTATTGTAAAGTTTAATTATGTTTGTAGCAAATTAACTTTGAAGGAACTCGCGCTTAAAGTTACAATGTTCAGATGAGGAAAGAGGACAGCATTTAAGTACATTGTCAGTCATTACGTACATGTGGTGGTTTCATAGGCACCTGGCTGGTGAGGTGGCTAAAGAGTGGCAGGAGGTGGAGGAGAACGATAAGACCCAGCAGGAGACGTTGCTGAAACTGGTGAAGGAGATCGTACCTTATAATATGGCGCACAATGCTGAGCATGAAGCTTGCGACCTGCTGATGGAAATTGAGAGGCTGGACATGCTGGAAGATTACATCGATGAGAATGCCTATGGCAAGGTTTGCCTCTATCTCACCAGGTACGTGCAACCCTTGCATAATATGCTGGACATACAGAGTCCTCATTCAAATGTTTGTTCCAGCTGTGTGAGCTATGTTCCGGAGCCTGAAAATTCTGCACTACTGCGGTGTGCCTTGAAGATCTTCAGGAAGTTTAATCGTTACCCAGAAGCTCTGAGGTTGGCCCTGATGCTCAACGATGTGGAGCTAGTAGAAAACATTTTCACGTCCTGCAAAGACATGTGAGTACTGGAAACACGTTGTTCCTACAACGCACTGCTTCATGATAGTCAACCTAATCATTTGGTAGATTTTATGTTGGAAATATTAGACCTCCAGAATTGCTTTTTTCGTGTTTGTTTCATTTTTTAACGCTTTTTACCAAATGCTAACGATTGTGCATTTGCTTTGCAGAGTTATTCAGAAGCAGATGGCCTTCATGCTTGGTCGCCATGGCATGTTCTTAGAGCTTAATGAAGATGTAGAAGATTATGAAGACCTTACGGAGATCATGTCCAATGTGCAGCTCAACAGTAATTTCTTGGCCCTGGCCAGAGAGGTAGGAAGCCAAGGGTGAAACAGTAAATGCTGTCATTGAAGGCAACAGTGACTAGATGAGGTCTTACAATCTTCAAACATTACAGTAGAGTCATATGAAAAACCACCAATGGACGCATCCATTAAAATGCCTGTTTTTGACACACTAAGCCAGGGATGTCCAAAGTGTGGCCCGCGGCACATTGTAAATATATAATTTAACAAGAAAACAGCTGTAATTTTACAATAATAAACTGAAAATATTACGAGAAAAAAAGTTGTAATCTAACAAGAGAAGGTCATCATTTTATGAGAATTATGTAATATTGTGAGGAAAAGTAACATAATTTCACTATAATGAAGCTGAATTGTGCGAAACAAACAAAAGAGTAAAGTTGTCATTTTTTTAGGTTGTGGAAAAATGTGACAGTGTCACAGAAATAGAGTCTAAACATTATGAGAATAAAATCATAATTATGACAAGAAAGTGGAAATAGCAGAAATGGTAAAACAGCTACAATTTTACGAGAGTAAAGTCAAAATATTAAGAAATTTTTTTTATTGTAATGAGAAAAAATGTCACAATTTTATGGTTTTACAATTATGAGGAGAAAAATTTTAGTAGCATAGAGTTGAAATATTAAAGACAAAATACAGTTTTTTGTTTTTCTGAAACAAACAAAATAAAGATGTAATTTTTGTAAAATGAGGTTGGGAAAGAGTTAGAACATTATGAGAAGAAAGTCACAATATTATGAGAATAAATTTCACAAAGATTTATTTAAGAAGAAAGTCAGAAATATTTGTGAAAAAAGAGGAAAAAATGGTCAGGAAAATAATGAGCAAAGTTCATGCTGCTAATACACTTTTTCACTTTATTTTTTGCTTTTCAGAATATCAAAGTGGCCCCTGCGTCCTTTAATTTTTTTAGTTTTTGGACCTCACTGAAAAAGTTTGGACACCCCTGCTCTAAGCATGGAAGGTTCCAACATCGCGCCCTCACTATCACGGTTTTTCAAAAATGTTTTAACAAATGATCGCTGTTTTGTGGTTGAATACAGCCTATTATTAATATTGTTTTAAATGCATATATTAAGCAAATTGTATGTATTCTTGGCCTAAATTAAGCATTTTCAAGCATAAAAATGGCTAAACGAGCTAACTAAATGAACTAAAATAGTTTAGTTTAGTTTAGTTTATTTGAACATGAAGGGTACAATGGAATACATCTCATGAATCATTTTCACAGTTCCACATCTCCAAAAGGAGTAGGAAGAAGCAGAGCTTAAAATACAATTACAAGGCAGAAGAACAATTGTAAGTGAATGTAGTACTGTACTGTATTCTACACTGGCCACTAGATGTCAGTAAATGTTTGGTGAGAGAGGTGCTACACGTGATCATCACGACAGGCATTTATTACAGGTTTAAATGATCTCACAATAATAACAATACGGGCTTCTGTTGGGGCCATAACCCTCAACAAGCTAAAACTCAACTCTCAGCCTCCGAAGTCACTTCCCGTCCTCCATACATCTGTCCGCCCACCACTAAGGTCCCCCAGGGAAAACATTTACTGTGACACTGCTCAAGCAGGAGTTTTATTTACATCTGAAATGTCTTATTTAGTGTTATTCTGTCTACCGTGTTGGGTAATAAGAGTGTAAAGCCATTTAAAGCCGTCATTACAATACATAGTGGAGGCAATAGTCAACACAGGAAGTACGCTGTTCAGGAAAAAAACAACAAGGAACTGCTAACGTGTGAGTGTGTTATCTTATGTATGTTTAATATGTCTTATTTTCTCTGATTATATCGACTATATGGGGTAATAGAAGGGTAAAGGTGGCTGTATGAGTGTTATTCCATGTCTAGAGGGCTTTGATCATGTTAAAAATGTATTCAGAAGATAGGAAACGACCATAACTCCGAAAATATTCAGTTGATTAAAAGTGAATTCTACTTCACGGAAGTTCGTGGTCAGGTCTGGAACCAATTAACCGCGATAAACAAAGGATGAAATGAAGAATTTATTTTTTCAATAATAAATCTGTGCTGCGGATCTTGAATTGCTGGAACGCATTCAGTTTATTTACATCATTGGTGTTATTATTACTTATATTGGCACTAGTACATTTGCAACAATAATACTGTGGACATTTTTTCAGAGAATTTTACGGCGAGGTCATCCTGCAAGCTTAAATTAGCGTTGGCTTTCATCTGGATACTTTTCAATGTGTAACCTACTATTCCTGCCCTTTACAGCTGGATATTATGGAACCCAAAGTCCCAGATGACATCTACAAAACACACCTGGAAAATAATAGTAAGGCCTTGCAAAGCTCACACACACGCACACACACACACACACACACACAACTTGCGTGTGAAAAGGGTAGTCCTAGCATTCGCTTTATGATAATCACCTGCATCATTTTAAGTCTAGTTATCCAATTTTACACGTGTAAAATCCATAGTGTTCATTTAAAAATGTGCGTTTATGGCTTTGACTAAAATCTTGCTTGTGTGTTAAAGGGTTCGGAGGGAGTGGCTCCCAGGTGGACTCGGCCCGCATGAACCTGGCCTCTTCCTTTGTGAACGGCTTTGTGAACGCAGCATTCGGACAGGACAAGCTGCTGACAGATGATGGCAACAAATGGTTGTACAAAAACAAGGACCACGGTACGGAAAAATCACAAAAATGTTTGTTGCAGCAGTGATATGTACCTATGAAGTATGACCCTTTACAGATGTTTTTGTATTTAGAACCATTCCTTTGTGTGTGATATGAAACTTCTTAGGCATGCTGAGTGCTGCAGCCTCTCTTGGGATGATCTTGTTGTGGGATGTGGATGGAGGTCTGACCCAAATTGATAAATATCTTTACTCATCTGAGGACTACATAAAGGTAAACAACCAGGCTGTCACATACTCTCTATTTTTATTTTTTTTACAGAGTGAGTAACTTTGACATGCAGTAGGAATGTCCCAATCCGATCAGATAATATCGGCTTCTGTCACGACATCGAGCCGATCCGGTTGCAGTGTAACGTTTGTGACTCTGGGCCACACTCCAACATGCTAGCTGCGGTAGTGTGCCTTAAAGCTGGTTGCCACTCAACTCCCGGCACCCACAATAAGAAGAAAATGCATCACCGTCATGCCGACATGTCCACGGTGTACCATGGTGAAGCTAGTTTCACGTTGGACGTCGGATATTCGGCTCAATGTGCCCGCACTGCTGTGTCATGGTGCGGGGAGCTCGCACAGGAAGTGCCGCTGTAACCACCGTTTGTTTATACAAGCAAATGATTAGTCCTTACCTAAAAGAATTATGCTCGGCCATTTTTTCCAATTTTATCTTTTATTGGACAGACTTTATTTGATCTTTTATTGGATTAGGGTCCTGACTCTTTTTTTACCACTTTGTTCCAAAAGCCAAACAATATTGTTGGTCACGCTGTGTAACAAAAAAGTCAATTAAGCAGTACTTTGGTTGTGTTATTTTTAATGCTTTGAAGAGCTATTTTAATAACCATGTTCAATTCCACAAATTCATGTGTAACAAAAGCTTATTAAAAAAAATTAAGGATAAGCATCAAACGGGCAAGAAAAAAAAAGAAAAAAAATCAGATCGTAAGCCAAAAAATGTGGATTGGGACATCCCTAATTTGCAGTGTAAACAAAATAGAATAGAGTGCAAGATAAGAGTATAAAATATCTTGAAAAGAGAAGAATTCCCGCACATTTTCTTACTGATGTAAAGTACAACCTGAGCTGAATTTGCTGCTGTTTACGTACCTTTTATCATCTGTCTGCAGTCTGGTGCTCTCTTGGCCTGTGGCATCGTAAACTCGGGCGTGAGGAATGAATGTGACCCAGCCCTCGCCCTCCTGTCAGACTATGTCCTCCACAACAGTAATATCATGAGGATAGGGGCCATTTTTGGGTGAGGACAACAGACTGATGAACTGTTTTCGTCTTTGAGTCAGTCCTCCAAACGTACATGCGTGATCACAAATTTGCACATGTGAAATTCTGATGGCCATCTTCCTTTGCAGACTAGGTTTGGCTTACGCTGGCTCCAATAGAGAAGACGTCCTGTCTCTGCTTTTGCCTGTCATGGGGGACTCCAAGTCCAGCATGGAGGTGTGTTTGCATGGGCGCGATTGATGTTACGTGCCGCTCTTTTGTGCAATTGTGTGTGTTTTATTTTCTATCCAGGTGGTTGGCGTGACGGCGTTGGCATGTGGTATGATCGCCGTGGGGTCTTGTAATGGGGACGTGACCTCCACCATTGTGCAGACCATCATGGAGAAGAACGAACAGGAGCTGAAAGACACATATGCCCGTTGGCTCCCTCTCGGCTTGGGACTCAATCACCTGGGTAAGAAACAGTGCAGTGCTTTTAATATATCTATATTTTTATCATTATTATTCAGCTTACTGTAAATATGCCCAAAAACCTTTTTCTGAAAAGAACACAGTGTTGGCTGTGTGTATTTATTGACAATTTGTCTTTCAAGGTAGTGGTTTTCAACAAGCAGTGCTCCCAAGGACCATGAGTCTAGGGCTTTAAGTAAAGCTGTCCAGCAGCCAAGCACATTTCAAGTGTTTATTGGTACATTGGATTTGTAGTCATCTGTTTATTTTTAATTTTTTTACCTTTTTTGTGTTTTGTTGACTCCCCTTTATTAGTACTAGCAAATTTTTTATTCAAGTGTGTTTTCCTTTCCTTCTCTTGACATCATTTTGCAACCGTAGGTAAAGGAGAGGCCATTGAGACGACACTAGCAGCTCTCCAGGTGGTACCTGAACCTTTCCGCAGCTTTGCCAACACATTAGTGGATATCTGCGCTTATGCGGGTCCGTCTGCCAGTACTAAGGGTGATGTAACGGTTAGCATGTACTGTACAGCTCCTCCTACTGTACATCTCCTTGTGTGGCATCACCTGTCGCAGGTTCTGGCAATGTGCTGAAGGTACAGCAGCTTCTCCACATCTGCAGTGAGCACTATGAAAACAAGGAGAAGGACAAAGAAGAGGACAAGGACAAGAAAGATAAAAAGGACAAAGACAAGAAGGACACGGCTGACATGGGCTCCCATCAGGTAATCATGAACACATTGTGACTTTTGTTTGCTACGTTATAAGCTACATTGGTCTGTACTTTTTCCTGTTAGGGGGTGGCTGTTCTTGGTATTGCCCTCATTGCTATGGGAGAGGAGATTGGCTCTGAAATGGCACTGCGAACATTTGGACATCTTGTGAGTAGCAAGTAGTTGAAGGTTTCTACCTGTCTTTTGCTGTAAACGCTGTTTTTTTGGCTTTCCTTGACATCAGCTGCGCTATGGTGAACCCACTCTGAGACGAGCAGTGCCTCTTGCTCTGGCTCTCATCTCTGTCTCCAACCCCCGCCTGAACATCTTGGACACCCTGAGCAAGTTTTCCCATGATGCTGACCCCGAGGTTTCACACAACTCCATCTTCGCCATGGGCATGGTGGGCAGTGGTGAGTCCATGTTAGACTTTCAGACGCTCTCACGCTAGCAAAGCCCCGTTATGCTAAATAATGCTCAACAGCTCGTTTGTGGTGTCCCGCCATTGCGTACACAGTGGATTTAGAGTAACTTCAGTCGTTTATGTGCCTGCACCACACAGGCCTCAGTTTGATTTGAAACTGACTGGTGAGCTGTTTCGCACACATTTTGCAGGCAGTGAGAACTGGCGACTGCACAGTAAAATTAAGTCACATGACTCACACACACACATATTTCAGGGTTTGCGCTACATGTAATTGATCGTGGCGGTGCGCCACTACAAAATAAAAGCCGTTGCACCTAAAAATGTGTTTTTCTTTTGTACTTGAAAACAATTTGAAGTAATGTATTGTATGAATGGATATATATATGCTATATAGCTTATTTACTCACATACTGACCACAGTTAGTTTGAAAATATGATAAAAATGTTTCATTACGCTTTATTTGGATAGAAATGCACCAGAACCGCCTGTCCGCCTTGCTGGCACTTGCACACATGTGACAAGATACACGACACGTCTTTCACTTTGTTTCTTCTCATCGGGAGAATGAATGTTAGCGTGTCACATGCTAAGCCTATCTATGCCAGCGTGTATGATCGCTCGCGTTTCAATCTCATTCCGCATTTTTGTTGACGTGCCTGCCTGGCTGCCGGCATCTAGCTAGCTCGTTTTGGTCCCACGGGCAAGATGCGATGACTTTTTTTTAAAGTGTCACTTAACAATCTTGCTCTTGTTGTCATTATAGTACTTATGGCTTGTCTTCAAAACACTAGTTGTGTGTGGAAGTGGTGCACCTGAAACACGCGGTGTGCACAGCTTTAGAGAGCGATGCTATCACAGGCAGCTCACCAGCCGATGTGGAGTAGTTCACCTCTTATTTTTATAAGTGTTCTGTTCAAACATGACGCCTGCAGTTGATGACAAGTGAGCACACCAAGTGGGGGTGTGCTCTGTAAATGGCGTGCCATTTAAATGTTGCCAGTGCTCTCAGCAACTTTGCCATTAAATGAAAGGTTTTGCAATGTTCTCAGTTCATGTTCTGCCAGTTGAAAAAAGTTAAATAAGCTAATAAATTAATTAATAAAAAAATTTGCTATTTGTCATTAAAAAGAAATTGCAGACGCAGCGGCAGCAGGCCGCCCTCCCGTGCAGCCCACCACCACAGCTTCAAAAACTCTTAGGGGAATTCATTTTTGTATCAAAGCTAATCTAACCTACTTATGCTTTTAAACAATCCACAGATCATTTTTATCTGCACATGACTTTTCTTTCAAAGCGCGTGCTTATTGTACTGTAACTATTCCGCCCCCGTTTCAAACTCAAAAGATATAAGCCGACTCGCACGTTCAATCGATCAGTCCAATGATCATCACAAGCACTTGAGGAAGTACGCAAGGATCAAATAGCGTTGACACGAGAAGGTTATCCTGATAGGTCATTTCCCGCACATTGTCATTAACGTTGCTCACTACTCGCCTCATCTCGCTGTGAATGGCGTCTGTGCTTGTTATGCAAAACCGAGCGAGTGGGGCCGTCTCGGATTTTCACAATAAGATAAGCTTCCAAGATTTATTGCCGCCTGTACCAGTACCTGTAATTTTACAAATGTATATTTTTCTTTTAGATAGCCTTTAATCTCATCGTACTGTTCAGAAAATCACTGCTCTCTTTTTCAAATGGTGCAAAATGAAACAAGTGGGAAGTGGCACCCTGTCTTATGTCAACGTGGTGGCTGAGCAGGGGCCAAAGGAGGAGGGGCTAATGTCTAGAGTTTACTGACCTGCTAACTTTTAGCATAAATGGCTCAAATGATCTCCAGAGTGAATTCCTATTGGTATTGCATAGCCGTTTGTCATCCTCGGTAATACGCATTTCTTGTCCCCGATGTCCCCCCCCAGGAACAAACAATGCCCGCCTGGCTGCAATGCTTCGGCAGCTGGCACAGTATCACGCCAAAGACCCCAACAACCTCTTTATGGTCCGACTGGCTCAGGTGCGTGGTGGTGACACAAAGAAGGCCATGTTCACGGTCCCAAGTGTTGACTTTGCTCTGTTTATGTCCTGACAGGGTCTGACTCACCTGGGAAAAGGAACACTCACTCTCTGTCCCTACCACAGTGACAGGCAGCTGATGAGTCAGGTCGCCGTGGCCGGGCTGCTCACTGTGCTCGTCTCCTTCCTCGATGTCAAAAACAGTCAGTTCTTCGTACCGTGTTTGCTTCCGCATGCGGGATTTCTTTGCATTCCAATTGTGTATGTGCCCATTGCAGTAATCCTGGGGAAATCTCACTACATTCTTTACGGCCTGGTAGCAGCCATGCAGCCCCGTATGCTCGTCACCTTCGATGAGGAGCTACGACCGTTGCCCGTTTCTGTCAGAGTTGGACAGGTGAAGCCCAGTAATAAAGTCATCCAGCCACAGTGCCATTGTCCAGGAAATAGTCCTGCTTAAACCAGTTATTCCCAACCGCTGTGCTGCGGCTTAATGGTCGTTTCCATGACTGTATTAGTGACGGGCAGAACAATGAAATGTTCTTCCGCTAGATGGCAGAAGGCACACAATTACTAACCTGTCATAGTAAGAGTCACTGCTGATCAGATTGGTCTCATACCAAACGTGTGGCTTGGATCAATACAGGTTGGGAATCACTTCCTGAAAGGAACAGTAAAGCATGAACGGAATCGTTATCTCATTACTCATTAAGGGAAATGAGTTAAAGAAGAGGAAAATTGACTCTCTTTGTTTGTTTTTAATGGTCCCTCCACAGGCAGTTGACGTTGTGGGCCAGGCAGGCAAACCCAAGGCCATCACAGGTTTCCAGACTCACACCACGCCAGTGTTGCTGGCACATGGAGAGAGAGCTGAGCTGGCAACAGAGGAGTACTTACCTGTAACCCCCATCCTGGAAGGCTTTGTGATCCTGCGCAAGAACCCCAACTACGAAACATAGAGTGCCCTAGAAAAAAGAAACTCCTGCAGTTCTGCTTGGATATTCAAGGGTGGCCCTCTGTGGCTCTTTGCTATCTTTATATCTTATTGTTGTTAGTTGGACAGAACAATGGTGTGATGCCCCAAGCCAACAGCTGTCCTTGAAAATGAAAGCTTGGCTCGTTGGACTGCCGTGAAATGGAAGACGTTCACTGGGACCTTCAGTCAACATCCAATTTTTTTTTTTTAGCTTCAGTTTTGATCCACGTTTGCCCTCAACCGACTGTTGGCCTCATTTCAAACGCAGCACCCGTTCGTGAGTAGAACATCGAGCCTTGTGCTGCAGATGTTACCACCAACCATTTACGTCCTCGGCCACAATTTGTAACAAGATTCTTTCACAAAAAAATGTTTTCTTTTGTTGCCGTACTGTAAAATGATGTATCAAAACAAATAAACGTACACATTGTTACATGATGCTTATTTATGTCATGTATTTTCCACCCTTCAAACAGCTACAATATGTACAATTAAACATGCGGAAGGAAACCCACACAGATGCCTCAGCTGAGATTGGCACTCACAGTCCACATCTGCTTACCTCCCGTTCCACTGTGCCGCCCAGCGCATGTCCTTTAATATGAGTAGATGTCTTGTGTACATAGATTATTGATACTTTTAATTTTGTAAAAAAAAAAAAAAAGTTTTGTGTAAGTGTTTAGTGTTATTAGTTATTGGTATGGGCGTTTTTTTGTTGTTTTTTTTTTTTGCTCCATTTTATTTCATTCTGTTTCTACAATGGCCCCCAGACCACACTTTGGACACCCTGGGTGGTGGATGGATGGGAGGGTGTCGCACTGACGCACTTGTTGCCTGTGTGATCTGGCTGCCATGGCAACCAACCAGCCTTTTTGCCATTGCTGTTCGTTTACAGCAGGGGTGTCCAAAGTCCGGGGGCTCGTTTTTCGTTGGCCGTCGACATCAGAACGTTACAAAGGATGATACTGAAAATAAAAAGATTATGTTTATTATGGTAAGTATTGGCCTAACTCATGTATTCAAGGATCATTTCAATCAAATAGCAGATTGCACAACATTTAAAAAAAATTACTTGTTAATTTGTCAAAATTGTACATTAGATAACTTTAAATAAATAAATCCATCATCAGAGATCTTTGACTTGACTGTCCAAAAAACAAAAGGAAAAAAATAGTGCGAAAATGCACCAGCCTGTATAGTACTAGTAGTCATCGTATTTGGATAATCAGGGTTTAATATCTACAAATGATATCAGTTAATTAGCCACGACTGAACAGTTGTATGTTAGGAAATATTGACGTTTAGATATTTAGAAAAAGTGTCCAATGTTGGCCTCTTTTTTTGTACCTACTCGACCAATTTCTACACTTTAGGTTACATTGTAGGGGTGGGCAGGTGCATCCAAATACCAATTTATCGATACCAAGGGTAGTATCAGTATTGGATTGATGTCAGCAGTATATTTATACAGTACTGTATAGGACACATTATGTATGATACACAGTATAACACATGCACACATATGACATACATAGTACACAAGTGTGAAATATGAATACACATACTACACAACACTTGATATCACGTCATGATACGCCATATATGACTTGTAAACATGACGTGGAGTGGTGCAAATAAGATATATCATACATGCCATGTAAACATGCGACTGTGATAGATGACATGTAAACGTGACATGGAGCGGTCCAAATGATGCATGCATGACATGTAGACATAATATGGAGTGGTGCAAATATGATAATACATGACATGTAAAGATGATATGAAGTGGTGCAAATATGATACATCATACATCAGATGCAAACATGATATGGAGTGGTCCAAACCATACTGTACATGACATGTAGACATAATATGGAGTGGTGCAAATATGATACATGACATGTAAACATGATATGGAGTGGTACAAATATGATGATACATGACATGTAAACATAATATGGAGTAGTACAAATATGATGATACATGACATGTAAACATAACATGGAGTGGTACAAATATGATGATATATGATATGTAAACATGGTATGGAGTGGTCCCAACGATACATGACATGTAAACATAATATGGAGTGGTGCAAATATGATACATGACATGTAAACATGATATGGAGTGGTACAAATATGATGATACATGACATGTAAACATAATATGGAGTAGTACAAATATGATGATACATGACATGTAAACATAACGTGGAGTGGTACAAATATGATGACATATGATATGTAAACATGGTATGGAGTGGTCCCAACAATACATGACATGTAAACATAATATGGAGTGGTGCAAATATGATACATGACATGTAAACATGATATGGAGTGGTACAAATATGATGATACATGACATGTAAACATAATATGGAGTGGTACAAATATGATGATACATGATATGTAAACATGGTATGGAGTGGTCCCAACTATGCATGACATGTAGACATAATATGGAGTGGTGCAAATATGATGATACATGACATATAAAAATGATATGGAGTGGTGCAAATATGATGATACATGACATGTAAAGATGATATGGAGTGGTGCAAATATGATGATACATGACATATAAAAATGATATGGAGTGGTGCAAATATGATGATACATGACATGTAAAGATGATATGGAGTGTTGCAAATATGATGATACATGACATATAAAAATGATATGGAGTGGTGCAAATATGATGATACATGACATGTAAAGATGATATGGAGTGGTGCAAATATAATACATGATACATGACATAAAAAAATGATATGGAGTGGTACAAATATGATACATGACATATAAACATGATATAGAGTGGTACAAATATGATGATACATGATATGTAAACATAATATGGAGTGGTACAAATATGAAATTAGACCTAAACAAACATTGCATTGAAGGTCTGTCTGCTGATGTCCCAGTCCAGGTACATGTAAAAAGAGCACTAAAAGACAGCTCGTGAAGTACAATTCATCTTGCGTAAACTTGTTCCACGTGACGGGATTTGGCCGGAAGTACCGCTGTACCGGCTTCCGGGAAGGTTTTCCGTCTGTCCGGCTCTGCGGACTCAAGGAGAGACAGGTAACGAGACGGTCCTTAAGATTTAGTCTAATTTATGTGATTATTTTGTCTATATTTCTCTAGTGACTTTAACGCAGACGTGCAGCGAGGTCTCCCTTAAACGGTTAATGTAAATGTTGTAAATATTCCAAGCTGTAGAGAGTTTTAAAATGATCTATTATGACCGGTGCTCCTGCTGTGTTTTCGGGGATTAGCCAAGCTAGCTAGCTAGGCTGGCTGGCTGGCTAGCTAGCTAGCTAGCTAACTAACTAGCTAGCGCCCCATGCTAAGACGACGTGGGTGTTCTTTCGTTAGTATAGCTTCTATGGCCTGTTTGGTAACACGTTGTTTTTAAACCAAGTCAAGTCACATCGTATTACGCTTAGAATGGATTTTTATATTTTACATTTGTAAGTCAATTTTATGTGTTGCTGCTTTCCCAGTGTTCACCGGTTAACATTGCTCAATCGCGTTAGCAGTCGGGATGTTAGGCTAGTTTTGCAGCAGAATGATAAGTCATAGTTGGGTCCGTGCAGTACTGGTTAAAAAAAGTTGTTGAGCTTGTTAAAATGTCAAAAATCGTTATGGTGTTGTTGAGTGTTGCATTGAGCCTCGTCTGTATCCTTCAACAACGCAACAGTGCATAGGAATGCAATGCAATCCGTGTGACGGAAAACCAAGTAAAATCAGGTTGTAAACACGTTGTTTCTTCTGTCAGTATTGTGTCAAATTGATACAGTGATCGCTATGTGTATTTCTTGACGTCTGCTGCCTCGCTGAGTAGGTTGACAGCCAGTCGTGCATGCAGGCTATGTTATCAAGAAGCATATATCCAGACAAGGTCCTCCTTTATGAATAAGGACCTGTGTTTCACTACGAAATGTAAGCGAGGGTCGCGGTTGCTAAGCTTCGCATTTATTGGTACCATGTCAGCACGACAGGCTGTCAAACGGCTAGCTGTTTACTTGCTAACTAGCTAGCTAGCCAAATTAACGTGACAGTTCTCAGGCTGGCATTTCCTCTCCCCAGTGTCCTGCTGCTGTAATTGTGTCTGTCATGGTTCGGCTTCAGAAGGCTGAGATGTCATTGTGAGTGAGGTGTGGCTAGCGGGAGAGGCCCGAGAGCATGGGAAACCACGTGGTGAACACACGTCGTGCGGCAGAGTTGACGGTTTGCCTTTCTGCCATACTGTATGTGACACACTGGCACGCGCACAGTGGATATTAACGTGGATGTCATTCCGCTCCAGTCGGAAGTGATTCTGGTGTCAGTGGACTGACGGCCAAGACCATGTTTGTCAGAGACAGTAGAAGCAGGGCGGACGGCATTGCAAATTATGTTTGCAATGTTTGATACCAACTAAATAGTGCCAATATTACCGATATCAATCATTTTTACTAGGGATGTCTGATAATGTTGACCGACTGATGAAATCGGCCGTTGTAGGCATTAAAGATGAGATGTTGGTGTCTGTTTTTCTGCCGCTATCGGCGCAAGTGAGACCACATCAATCTGCACACAGCTCGCTAGCTCAGTACGTCCGTGGTGTGGAATTATTGATTTATTTTTGTAAATATGCAATTTGCCGTGAGTGTAAAGCGGGGGAGATCTTCCTTAAATACCTTTTAATCTGATATCACATCTCAGGAAGAATCACACGGAATGCAAATCATGATGAGAGGCGGCCAGCGTGACTTCAGTCCACGCTCCTCTTTGACGTTGCCATTCATCTCAAAGGGATTCCCCGAATTTCCTGCCGGCTGTTGGTCTTCAGGGCCTCAGTGGTCTGTGGGTTGTTGCAGTACCCTCTCTCCTTCAGGCAGCCTCACAGAATGTGTGGCAATGTCGTCACAAACTTCAATGTGCGTGTTGCAGCTGTCGTTTTTGAATAAGTTCTCATTTCAAAAGCTTGTGTGTAATAAAAATTGATTTGCCCCCCCCCCCCCCCCCCCCCACACACACACACACATAGAAATGCTAGGTGTAGGCGGTCCTTTCTATGTTGCTATGTGAACTCAGGAAGGACGTTCGGGTAATGCTTGAAATGACCAAAACACTACGCTACACCGGCGTACGCTACACCGGCGTACGCTACACCGGCGTACGCTACACCGGCCAGCTCTTCCCTGCAAACCCTCCCGTGTAGCGCGATGTGCACCTCTGAAAAAACTGAACCCTTCAATAAAAATGTCTGCTGTCCCGCATCGATTAGTGCCAGTGCAAGAACACTCCGCTTTTTTATTAGAAATCAGTCACTGCCACCCAAGGAAGCGAACTAGCGAAGTTGACGTCATTTGCTCAACCCTGACTAAGCGCTATGAAAGCAGTGGCATCCAAAGGACAGCCAAGGGGTCAATTGCGGCGCGTGGCTCATTTTTTTATTGGCCCGTGGCACATTGCAGCAGCAAAAATGTGAGAAATAGAAGAGCCTGAAATGTTAATACTAATAACTAATGAAAAGCTTTCTTTATTTGTTTATATATATATATATATATATGTATATATATATATATATATATATATATATATTCTATTGCACCACGCCCGCCGTTTTTGTGGGTTCCGCAGTGGGAAGAGTGCAGCAGTGGGATTTAGTCGGACACACTTTAGCCTTGAGTTGTTTATTTAGCATTTCAGCTCTCACAATCTTTGTGTGCGCTTGAGCCCCAAAACTTCAGTCTGTCGCCCGCAGCCCCCCCAGACATAACTGACACTGCAGCCACCTCATCCAAGCACAGACTCTACAGAGGCTTTGTCAATCAGGCTTTCTACAGTACCTACCTGCATGTACTGCATGTACTACATGTACTGCATGTACTACATGTACTACATGTGTAGAGACTACAGAAAGTGCTGTGTGGTATAAGAGTCATTGATGCTGCTGTGTGTGTGTGTCAGTGGAGAAGCATACAGCGTGTGCGGTGTGAGGGCAGCTGACAGTAACAGGCAACCTCGTTCTCTGATCCACTGTGCTGCCTTGATGACCTTAGAAAGAAATCATCTTTGTAAATGAGTGAAGAGATGAACATGAATGATCATTGTTGTGTTTTCCTCTCAAGATTTGTACGCCGGCGCACATCCCCTTCCTGATGCAGAACTCCATGAAATGAATAAAGCACCACAGCCTGGAACAGGACCCCCCTCTACCCCTCACCCCGCCCCCTCCCCTGGCCTTTCACAGGTAAGCACCCTCTGGTAGGATCATTGTTGCTGTGTTTGTGTATGCATGCAGTCTACTGTATGTTCATCACATTCGCGAGTGGGGGGCACCACCCAGGAGAAATGATGTAGTGGTTCTTAACCATTAGCTGTGGCGCGCAGGGACATGGGAATGTCCTGTTTCACTGGCTTGAATGTGAAAGACAGAGGCAAATAAACCCCGGGTGGACATTTTGGGACTTTTGCGCTACGTTGTTGTACACTTTAATATCAGTACACATTAGATTTACTACGACCCGTGGCGATGGTGACATTCCATAGCGGAGAGCAACTATTCGTGATATTTGAACGGCCCGCTTGTGTCGTATGTTGATGTTCAGCCATGGAGTAACGCGCGTGTGAGTTTAACAATACAAATACACTTTTGGAACGGAGCGCTGCTGTTGGCGTATTAAGGTCGGCAATAAAGTTTAAAAAGAGCATCAGAGTCTGTGTGCCTCTGTCGGGATGCTACGTGTGATACACGAATGAGAAAAGCGACCAGCTTCCGGGTTTTAGCCTGACGTGGAGGCTGCCGCATGCGCAGAGCAAACAACTAAATAGTATCATCTTACTTTCACATTTCTCGCTGTGGTCGCACATTTCACAATTCCCTTCTGCTCGCTCCACCGCATGGCAGGAGGAGTGATTGCATTAAGTAAAGGACGCATTTTATTTTGTGCAGGAGCAAACATGCCTTGGGTTTTAATTTTGTAGATTATTTTGAGTCTTTTTATTTTTATTTTGCAGTATTTCTCTTATGGAAGGTGGTGGTTTTCATTTACACTGCGTACCTGGGGAGGAGCCATCACATTATAGCCATTTGTTTTGGGGTACGGCTGACCACCATCCTGCCCCACATGGCCGCCCCCTCTTGCTCCGTGCTTCACTTAGCTAGTGTATGTTGATTTCTCCTCCCCTGTCATATGTTACTTGGCTCCTGTTGATTTGACTTCTTGTCATTTGCAGTCCTCATTCCCCCCTGGGCAGCCCCCTTCTATTGTGTTTGCCACCCCACCGGCCCCACAAATGAACCCAACGCCTCAGCCCAGACAGGTAGGAATACTCACTGCGTGGCCTACAGTTCATGCACCTACACACACACACACACACACATACACATACCGGTGGTCCTCGGTTTACGGCGTTCCTTGTTAGTGTTTTGTGGTTTTGTGCGCGCTCCCATAAATTCATTAAAAAATGAATTTTCTGCAGCTGTCCTGGTCCTCCGACACACACAGACACACACACACACGCGCACACACACACAGTACTTTCATAGACGGTTGGAAATGACAAAACACGTAACACTTCAGCACACATAAGAGGTTGCTGATCCTCTGAAATCAACAGTAATAACGAAGCAGTGTAGTGGTTTTATTGTTGAGATGGAAAGGTTGCTCTGGCTTTTATCCTTTATTATTGTGATGTCATTCTTGTATTTATTGTTTTTATCACTGTATTTTATGACCTTCATGTGATCTGTGCACAGTGCGAGTGACTTAGGAGTTAATTTAGGTATGACCCAACTTAGTCCAAAACTCAACTCATGTCACAGTCAAGGAGCGGAACTCGTACGTAACCCGAAGACCACCTGTGTACACACACACGCACGCACACACACACACACACACACACACACACAGAATTTAGAGTTTAGAGAGCACACCAAGAATGCAGAATACATAAGATGACACAACAGACCTTCTCATTTGGATTACCATGAAATGTTTCACCCTAATAGATCTCCAGCTTCTGCGGAAGTGGAAATGTCGTCATTAAGATGTTTGCGTTATTCAACAAATAAACAAATGAACAATCAACAAATTTAAGAACATTTTAGGGAATGCAGCATTTTGTTTAGTTCGTCCTTGAACGTTTCAAGTATTGTTTATGTAATCCTGCTACAAACAAGCAAAACAATCATAACAACAAAACAATACCTCTTTGGCAGAGGAGTCAACTTCAGCTAAAAAAGCGGTGCCTTTGAGGCATATGATGATGTGGGTTTTGCCTAAATGTTGCTGTCTATTTAAAGTGTGAAGCGTTTCAGTCCACTTGAGTAAGGAACCATCTGTGGAATTCTTGAGCATCTACATTTGGAGAGCATTTGTTCAACTGGAACCTTCACAGTTTTAATGTTTACGGTACATTAGTTGCTTGCCACAGCAAAGTGTGCAGCATTTGTAACTGGTTGTCATCTTTGTGTACTCCCTGAATCAACGCTCAATGATTTCATGTCAAATACACGAGTGCATAGAAGCAGTCAGCATGAACGTCGCTGCAGGTGAGACTTACAAGGCAAATATTTTCCAAATGAGATGGAGGCAAGTAAGTGAACAGAAGGCCGCTGCAGGACGATACAGATGTCCTTTTCATGTTAGATAGCGTTAATGCTGCAGGTCTGAATTGAGTTAGCCAGCTTGAGTGAAGCATGGGTCTTGTACTTTTTTGTCTTTAATGTCTGCAATGTCTGCCTCTCCTCCAGTTTGCCTCAGGGCCCAGGCCTGTACATCAACAGGTACTAACAGCATCACTGACTCACCTGACTGGCGTAGATGGTTTCTTTCTTTGTCACTCCAGTTCTCAAATCAGTGGACATACTGTATTTATTAAGATCAACCAATAAGAAGTGTGCAAACCAGAGTCTGCAGGTTCATTTTAACACCTCCTTTCAAGGTGTAGCGAGTCCTCGAGCGAGTCTTGCATTACCGTAAAGCACCGTGTATAAACCGCACTTTTTTTTCCCACTGGTAAGAAGCAAAAAATCGGCGTGCGGTTTATACACAATGACAGGTCTGTGACCAGACGCAGAAATTGACGAGAAGCCCATTTTTAGAATAGCCGTTTGTGGGTCATACAGTTGCTTTGACTTTAGCGCCCTCTGCTGTACAGTTGCTGAAAATGCTAGTGTATGCAACTAACTTATCTGACGGCTGTCTGTATTTTCACACAGTGAAACGATCTCTATATACACTGAAGCTAACCTAAGCTTCCAATGTAAAATACAATACAATGTTGGAGTTTATTCAAATTCACACTGAAGCAATGCAATAAAATAATAATGGAGAAAAAGAGAAGCAGTGAAAGATAAGATATCAAAACATCTCTGAAAATTGCAAATTTCTTTATTTTGATTTATTATTATTATTATTATTATTATTATCATTATTATTCATCTGTGCTTAGCCATAATATTAAAGATCTAGATGCCGAAGTTCAGATTTCTCCTTTATTCTTCTTTTTGAAATTGCTTAGTACCTTTACGCATGTTGATTTGAGATGAAAGAGTTGGCAAGCATTTAATTTTTAACTAAAAAATTTTTTCCCCCCTCCATGAACCTGAAAATGGGGGTGCGGTTAATACACGGGTACGGTTTATACACGGTGCTTTACGGTATTAACGAACCACACCACTTAGGTTCAAAACTGAGATCAGTAGTTTATGGGAGTGCGTCGTGACAACATAACATTTTAAACCGAGGACCACCTGTACAACAATCACACTATCTTTTGCACCGAAGGAACTTTACCCCGGAACTGTGGGTGTTTGGACCGCAGGAGCGTTTGCCAGAATGAAATTCCTGGTCTTTTTTGGGGCTGAAAGACGTCCCTGCTCGGGGGGGATAGTACCCAGAAACCTTTGAGTGGGGTTTGCAGAAGTGAACATATCTGATTGGTGGACTTCTATTTCACCGGCCATGTTTGAAAAGTCAACCGCTGTTTGCATGTAACATGGTTACAATTAGGCTATGAAAAGGAATCACCAAAAAGTGGATGGGCAGCTTCAAGTAGAGTCTTCTTCCCTTTTAGCCTGGTAATTTCTCTGCATGCGGCTTGTTCATTCACTGCTTTGCTCAGAATGCATTGTTTCTTGCGGCATTGCCTCAACTGACCGTGGTGCTATTTCTCCCTCACACTGTCCCACCTCATGCTCCTCTTTTATCATCTTTGTGCTGCTAAAGGGGAACTTCAGATCACTACAGGTAACTTGTTTTCTCCACTTTTCAATTTTTCTTTCCTCTTTCCCTTGCTCTTGCTCTTGAGTAGTCTGTGTTATGTTCTGTATCTGTCAGTGTTGTGCTTTTTTGGCTTGATGCCATTTTTCTGGCCATAGCAGTCAGCAGCAGAATGTCAGTGAGGAGGCAGGCCTGTATGTTCCTACTTGGAGTCTCAGGTTTAGGCCTAATATCAGTAGAGGACAACGTTTGTACACCTTCCATGTCACCAATAATTCAATTCATGTTTCGTCCCATATTTCTGTTCTTGTTATTTGTCCTGGTTTGGATTTCACCTATCCCTTCTCCTTGTTCCCCCTCCTTGGTTTTCCCTGTCTATGATCCAGCCCTACTACACCAATAGAGCAAGTCTGCCTCCGAGTAGTGGGCCTCGTGGCGTTCCACCAAACAGTGCTCCTCGGCCTGTGACTCCCACCCATGTCTACCAGCCGGGCCCTGGTTCCCAAATGATGATGATCCCAGGACAACAGTTGCCCTTCCCCAGCTCACCACAGGGAGCAGCCTATTTTATACCAGGACAGGTAGAGCAAAAACTCAAGTGTGTTCAAGTAGTTGAAGAATCCTACACTGTGTGCACAATTATTAGACAAGTTCTATTTCTGACGATTCATTTTATTATTGAAACGCAATTTGGGGATTTTGAGAGCTTCCGTTCATGGAGGCTGTCAGATTCTTCATCTGGTAACCATCAACTTTTGGACAGCAGCAACCACAGCCTGCCAGACATTCAGAGAGATGTACTGATTTACTTGACCATAAATCTCCTGTTTAAGAAGAGCCCAAAGGTTGTCAATAGGATTTAGGTCAGGTGAGGAATTATTTCCATGAACATGAGAATTGTCCTGCATGAAAATCATTCACAGTCTTCTAGAAGGATGCCGCTGTAGCACTGCTTGAAGAAGTCTTTTCCAAGAGGGAGTTTTTTCCTTGGGTGTGAGGTCCAATTGGTTTTCTCTAATGTATGAGGAGCTTGGTTCTAGACCTGCTCAATGTGTAAAGTGCCTCGACATAACGTCTGTTGTGGACTGGTGCTTTATAAATAAAATGGACTTGATTTAATGATTATATGGTCAAAGTGGCAGGGATGGCGGGTCGCCCAGTAACCAAAGGGTTCGACTCCTGCTTCCTCCAATCCTAGTCACTGCTCTCGTGTCTTTGGGCAAGACACTTCATCCACATTGTCCCCAGGGGCGCCCACATATGCTTTACTGACCTACATGCTGACCTGCAACCTGGATCCGGTCCTCGAGCGCCGCACAATGGCTGCCCACTGCCCCTAAAGAGGATGGGTTGAATGCAGAGATGAATCTTGCTGTACATTGTACATGTGACAAATAAAGATCTTTCTGTCTTCCAATACTTGCGTAATAATTGTGCACACAGTCTATAGTCAGACTATTGGTCAAACTTGTCCGAATTGACTTTAGACGTTACCTACCTGATGTTGTGGTCGAGGTCCTTCACAGTGATGAGGGCTTTTCTATAGATATCACAGTCCCTGGCGGGTTGAAGGTTAGGTCAGATTTATGACGTGTGTAGTGCTAATAACAAACCTCTATGCAGAATGGCACATTTTTGACCTTGACCGTCTTTCAACGGTAGAGTTCCATTCACACCCTGCATGATATGATGAAGATAGCTGCAGTCACATTTTAAACCGCTACATTTATTCTGCCACATGTCTTTCCGTCAATTTCGTCAACCCTTCAAATACGGTTGGCTCCGCATACAAGCAAGAAAACATCTTTTTGAATCACACCTGACGCTTTCAGCTGTCGTCAAATGATTTTGACTGTCAAACAAAATAAACTAAACGTGCTTCCTTTTGCCCTGTTTTGTGCTTTTTACTGTCTCTGGCAGGGGTGTCCAAACTTTTTCCATTTAGGAAAATTAAAAGATGCGGGGGCCACTTTGATACATTTTCTAGATTAGAGATTCTAAAGCATATGAAATGTAAGCAGATTTATATACATAATATATAAATAGTATATCTAAGTATATATCTTATTTATAATTAACACATTTAATTTTCAGAATGTCCTGGGGTTCAATAACAAACAAGCTGAGGACCATAATTGGCCCCCGGACTGCACTTTGGACACCCCCGGTCTACGGCATGGCACAGTTGGAAAGAAAGTTTTAAACTTGAAGTATTTTCTGCAGTAATAAGTATGTGTGCCTTATACTAGAGGTATTCTCTTTATTCAATTCTCTTTATAAAATGACAGCATGAAATGTCGCAGGCTAAGTATCTGTACATTACATTGTACAGTAGCCATGCCTAATACTTAGTATTTATCTCAGTCACACTATCCCCCCCTAATTAACAGGACATTCTCTACTGTATATCCTGGTTCCATTTGAGAATGGAGGGCTGAAACTGGCTGGTCGTAGTGCTTTTTGGAAAAGGAAAGAAACACAATAATTTAAATGTATTGTACACAATTACACTTTTGCACAATAAATGTTCTCCAAACTTTTGTTTAAATATCAACACTCCATACGATGTTTAAAAATATAGATTTTAATTTTGGCTCTCCTTAGGGCCTATGTGGCCTGTTTTGAAATGGCTCTATTGTAATTTCTATGCTAAAGAATATATCGTGGTATATATTGTTATCGCAAGAGGTTGTAATGTATATTGCAATGTGGAGATTAGGCCGTATCAGTCACTCATGATATCTTTTACAGTGCTGCTGTATGGGTCGGCATTTTTAACGATATTTCAAGTGATAAAATTGTCAATAGCCTCTCCTTACACTATCTTGTCTTCCCTCCTTTCTTCTTAGTATCGCTCGCCGACCTACGTGGCCACACCCCAGCAATACCCTGTACCAGCTGGCACTCCAGGTTTCTACCCAGGCACCAGCCCTGCGGAGTACAGTAGTTATGGTAAATGATGGGCCTCGCCTGCCGAGTAAAGTATGGTTCAAGTTGGAGTTGAGCTGGTAGGACTGAAGACACTAGTTACAGTGTGTGTGTTTTTGACAATGAAAAGGTTGCAATAGGGCAGCACGGTGGTGCATGTGTTTTCGGTGTGGGTTTGCAGCGGGTCCTTCTGTTTCCTTTCACAGTCCTGAAACATGCGTGTTGGCTGAATTGGGCGCTAAATTGTCCATGGGAGTGAACGTAAATGGGAGTTTGTCTTAGAGAGAGGGAGGAAAAGCCAAATATCTTAGTATAGACAACATCTGCACCAAATGATGTACTCAATGTTTTTTCAATTCTAATTCTTTTTCACATCATTCCATCTTCTACCATCTTGCACCCTCTAGAGGCGCCTAAGCGTTGGTGCATGACACTAGTTTTGACCCCATACTTGCAAGCATCTAGTAACAGGGAGCTGTAAATACTGTAAATATGAGTATTGCTGCACATTCTTTTCAGGCATTTGAAATAACAAAGTGACAGTTCAGATGGTAAAGAAATATTCAACTTGTTAAGTTAAAGTCACTCGTGTTTTGCTGTGTGCAATATGAAACACCATGACATCACAATAGCTCGTGGCCCTAAATAACTCATCACGTGACTGTGAACTATGCTTTGCAAAGTCTGTTCAACCAAACTGCTAATGAGCTTAGAGATAGCTGCGCTGCAGCAGTGTACTGTACTAATATTAAGCCCATTCCCTTTAATATCTGCTATCACTAAATGTAATATACACACATCCAAGTACATCATTCCCGGCTTTCATTGTCAGCGTGAAAGAGGCTGCAGTCACAGTATCCTCATCATTAATACTTGCATGATTTTGCAAACGCAGATTTGTGGTTATGTCAAAATCAATCAAAAACAAAGAAGGGCGGGAGAGGTAAGAGGAAAGGAACTGCCACTTACCTTCAAAGCGTCAACATAGGGTCGTAGGTCCTGTTTTCTTTCTCAGTAGATGTCTGAGGGTTCTTTCACCCCCCGTTCTGCTACTAACAAAACGCACCCTTTTAAATGTTGCACAAACGGAGTAAAGCGATGCTCCAGGTTCAAAATGTTTTTATTATCGCCCATTGTCCTTATATCTGTGGTGAAAATCACATGTAAATGGCTACTTTCACTTAAGAGTCAGCCAATACGAGGGATGTCGACTTTAACGGGTTCTACTGTATATTTTGTCCTCCTGTCTCAGTTGCTTCAGCTGAGGGCTGCCATGGTCTTAAAGTCCACCTACCTTATATTTCTGCTTGCCTGCCAATGTACTTTTGAGGGAGAGGGGGAGGTTAAAAAAATTGAAAGGCTGGAAGGAATCACGAAGGTCGGAGGGAGGAGTACTGAAAGAGGCAGAGCCCAGCACTGAAAGAAATCATTTTACGCTGACACCTGCAGAGAGGGCAGGAATAAGTAAATGCGGGGTATTGAAAGGACCGCCAGCTCTCCATTTGGCTGTTCAAACCTTATTTTGCACTCAGCAGACATTCAACATGGGGAATCGTGGGTCTCAGGAGTGGGTGGACTCTCAGGGTAGGTGTCTTCAAAATGAACTGTCAGTCTTTGTAGCCCACACCCACCCTTTAGCTGCTCACGCTCCTGTCCTTAATGACTCAGAGCTCATGCCTCTTATTCTGAGTATCGGGATGCCGTCCAAGGAAAGTCACATTCTTCCTTCTGGCTTTCTGGTTGTGAGCGTGGTCCCCGTCTCTCTCAGTCTGTCCTTCTCTCCCTCTCGCGAACTATCTTGTGTGGGTTTTGACTATATTTAGGCTGTGTTGCTCTTGGTCAACAATGCCGACTCAGTAATGTGAGTCGGACTGCAATGCTTGCAGTGGAGTGTGTCGTTCCCGTTGAGCTTTTGAATATTTTGTACGTCATTACTTCTCTTTGACAAAGAGGTCATTCTAAAACTGTTGAGGCTAGTTACAAGGCCATCTAGTAGAAGAACAGAATGTCTTGTTGACATTATTGACCGGGTAAGCCAACAAAAGTACTTTGAACTTGTAGTACCGTTTTTATGGTGGATTGGGGTTATGTAAACAGATGTTTTTTTTATTATTAATGTACAGTATATATAAGGTTTAATAATCGGGGTGGTACAGGAGTGAATGATGGCCTGAGGAGTCTGATGTTTCAAAGCTGAGAGGACCTTTGCAAGCTTTATCTCCGCCTTTTTAAAGACTGTATTTGGATACAAAATAAGTTACATTTTGTTATATTTTAAGATGCCATGACTTCTATGCTATTCAGCAGTTTTTAAAAAGAGTAGCCACACTACAGCTGTAATGATTCATTGACTCATTTGATTAGGAAAACAGCTTAGTTTTCTATTCTGTTGCTTCCATGATTCGTTTCATGAGTGTAACTCAGGGGTCACGTTTTTCCTTGTGAGAGCTACTTTTACAAAATGAAAATGGCCAAGAGCTACTCATTTTTGTAACATTTATTTTCAGAGCTTATTTTAAACCCAAACAAAGCGAATATGCTTGTTTTACCAGAACATGAACAAAATGCTGGTGTCCACAAATCACATGTTGTATTTCAGAATGCATTTCTTTCTACTCTTCTTTCATTAATAACTGAAAACCTGAATGAAAAGCAGGCTTGCGGGCACCTCATGTGGTCGTGGGGGCTACCTGGTTCCCGCAGGCACCACGTTGGTGACCCCTGGTGTAACTAATCAAATCAAAACCGGCCTACACACAGGGACCGAAACTGAAAATATGCGGAGAGTGGCTGAAATGAAAACGGCGAGAGGGAAAGAGAGGAAAGGGCCCAAAGGAAATGACCGAAGCTGTCAAACGTTTGAGATCGTTTCAAACTCTAAAAGACAGATTAGGCGGTGCAATGTTTGCACTGTCTAACAGAGCTAACATATCACAACAGTACCGCATACATTGATGCTGCACCACATACCACGATGCTGCACAAAGCACCCTGCACATTTACAGAGCAAACAACCAGAAACAAGGTAAAAGCCTAATTTGGCAGCTACCTATTTATGTATCGCCTGGTTTTAGGCTCCGCTCAGGAATTTTTGTTCTTATTTTTTATTATTAGTACTCTCATGTTACAAGTGCAGTTTCAATGCTGATGATGTGCATTTATAAGAACCAAGAATAAAGGTTACGGCAAGCAGAAACATCTTACACATTGAGGATATAAAGCAGTGGTCCTCAGTAGGTTGCCCACATGCCACATCCGGCCCGCCAAACATCACCCAAATAATATAAACCATTCAGTTTAACTCGGGCTGGGCGATATGGGCCAGAACTCATATCCTGATATGTTTATGTTGAATATGAGACACGATATATATCCTGAGAGTTTAGACAAAGTCAAATATGCGTGGGAAGTTGTTTCATTAAAATACAAAAAAAATCATACAGAAAAAAGCCGCTAAAATAAAAGTCTATATTCTCTTTTTAAAAAAGTAAAATTCAGTCATCAATCTTCTTTATAACAAACCTTTAGCTATGCTCAAATCCTCAGCTAATACCAAAAGATGAACTAGAGTGCCCCGAAACTCAAAAATGCTTGACTTTGAACAGTATTATTTTTTTTGGAAAGCGGAACCTTGTAGGAGAGACAAAAAATGAGTAAAAACACCTTAATTATGTATAGAACTACAAATAAACTTGGTAGTTTAATTTAAAATTGGCCATCACTTCATCAAAATAAAATCATTTTATATTTTATCTTGGCTAGTGCCTCTCCAAGTGTAGACAGCGTAATAAATAGCACCAGACTCTTCTCCAGCCTCCATCTTTTATCTTGTAATTAGGACTACTTCTTTATTTATCACACATTGTTCGTCCACCACACGTTCTAACACACTGACAGCTAAGTGACCGAGTCCGAATGAGGCTTGAGCGTAGTCCCGTCACAGTAACAAATTTTGCTGCAAATTATCGTCGATAATCGGTATTATCGGCAACATTTTTTGATGAATTATTGTCAACAGAAGTGTAATTCACATTTGAACAACTAGATGTTACTCACGTATAGTGTGGGGGCGGCATGGCTCAGGTGGTAGAGTGGTCGTCTCCCACCCTGAAGGGGTCCTCCCCTTCAACCATCACAATCCTGATCATGATGGTTGATCCAACAAAAACTGCACTTCCTTGCAGATTTATACTTAAAGCACTTCATGGATAGATATCCATCCATTTGCTTTCTATGCCGCTTATCCTCATTTGGGTCGCGAGGTGTGCTGGAGCCTATCCCAGCTGATTTTGGCCGAGAGGCAGGGTACATTTTGAACTGGTCACCAGCCAATCATTCACCTATGGACAATTAAGAGTCACCAATTTACCTAACTTCATATTTTTGGAATGTGGGAGGAAACCGGAGAACATGCAAACTCCACACAGAGATGCCCAAGTGGAGATTGGAACCCAGGTCTTCCCGATCTCCCGACTGTGTGTGGCTAACATGCTAACCACTCGGCCACCGTGCAGCCTGTGGCTAGATATATTTAGTGTAAATGCTAATTATGTTCACCTCCAAATGAAATCAAGATGGCTAAAGTACAAGTGCAATTACTTTGCTAGCATGACATTGTACAGACAGTGGATGCTAATGTAAGTTGCAACTTTTGTATTGCGAAAGATAAGGAGAGATCCTCCTCGACTCTTAAAAAACTTGTTCCATTTGACCTCACATGAATGATTTTGTGAACATAGACTCTGTGCTGTTGTGTGTTTGCTTTGTCTTTCTGTGTCGGGCTTATGTTAGTGTCATTTTAAGGCCATTGGAGTAAGCCTGTGTGTTTTGATTAATATTGTTCTCTGTCTGATCCACAGCGGGGGCCTACTATCCAGCCCAGCCCCAGTTTACCCCTCCAGTGCAGGCAGCACCCGTCATCATGAACCCGGCCCCTCAACAGCAGCAACCACCACCTCAACCTCCCCAGCACATCCACACCAAACGGGAACGTAAACAGGTAGAGCCAATGTTCTCTTAAAGGGGAACACAGTGAAAGATTGGAAATCCATTTTTCTTCACAGCATTTTAGTGAACTTTAAAATCAACACGTATCCCTCCTCAGTGTTGTCTTAAAAATGGGATTCATCATGACCATGTTTGGAAAAGTCTGTTAAACACGGTTTTAAAGGGGTTATTCCCTACTTGTAGTGTGAACAAATTGGTTATGGGATATGAGAGTTGGCTGCAACCGGCACAGTCGCCAGTGTCCATTCTTTCTCAACCAGTTTATGATATAAAGAACAACATCAGCTATGGGAAATTGAGCTACATCCTTTGCTTTGGCACAACGTCTCTTGGCAACATCATTCGACTCCATCTATGATCACCTTCCTAAGATGATGGTCAAAGTCATATTTCAAGTTTGTGAAGTGTGGAAGGACTGAGAGATTGCTATTATTGTATTCGTACTTTATTTATCCCACAGCAGGGAAATTCACTTGTTTTTATTTATTAATTAGATTTTTACTACAAGAAGTGGGTATAGCATGAGGTTATTTAAAATTTGACACGGGCACAAATAAAACCTTTTTCTCATTTAAAAATACTCTAAATAGGAAGTTACTTCAATCACTCACCCTGTACTGTATCTTGTATCTTCACCAATTTACCGACAATAGAACCACCAAGATGGGAAAAAGTAGTTTACTGGCAAATAATACAATTTTAGAAAAGAGTTAAAAATATCAACTTTCTGCAAGACCGTGAAGGTGGCAGATTATTGACAAAAGTCTCGTGACGGCGGTAAAGCCCCGGTCACACCGCCTGAACTTTGCTGTAGCGTCCCTGGAGCGGTGAAAAAAAATCATCACCGCTCGTAACCGCGCACAAAATGACAAAAAAAAGGAAACACGGGCGTTGTCCTACAGGTGCACCGCTGAAGCTGCCGTTGCTTTAGTGTTGGTTTAACGGTAGTGAACGTTGGTTTAGTGGTAACGCGAGCGTTGATAGAGCGCGTTCTGCGCATGCGGGCTGGTGGCATCCTCATTGTTCTGTGAGTGGTGTCGAATAAACAAACCTACTAGTTATTTATGACTTTAATCGCCAGGTCTGCTCGCATGCATCATACAGTACAGCGCCACACTCACACAACTGTTGTCCCATTCACAGTCCCACAGTGCCCTCTACTGGTCAACATGTAGCAGTATAAATATAATGTGTCTGCAAACACTACACTCATGAAGTGCTGGAAGGCTCATTCCACAGCTCCACCATCAACTTGTCATATCCATGGTAGAGCAAATTTGATATAACTGAGGTCTGCACTCAACGGCTATTCCAAATGGGCTCCTGGCCCATTTCTCCCCGTATTAATAGCGAAATTATGCTCCGCCTCCGACACTTCCAACGGCAAACCAAAGTTCATCACCGCGATGGATCGCTGCTTCATCGCTGCTTCAACGCCTGACACCGTTCCAGCAATCCCGTGTCCGCTTGTAAAGCGCTTACAGCCGCTCCAACTAAGTTTTTGCAACGTTTAATCACCGCCCGGGCAAAGCTGGCGAAGCAGAAGTGGTCCAGCGTTCAAGATTTCTGCGTTGGCGTAGCGGACCCAAGCGTCCACGAACTTCCGTCTAGCGGCGCCAAACTTTGGGCGTTGTTGGAGCGGTGATTAACTTTGCCATAGCGGAAAATTGCCCCCTCCTCACCGCTGGCAATATTTTGTGCAGCTCAAAACTTTTGGAGCGGTAGGAGGGACCATCAGCGGTGGCCGAGCGTATATGCCGTTGCCTTAATGGGGGCCAACTTCTGTTAAACGGTGGTGTGCGGTTACAAGCGGTGATGAATTTTTTTCATCGTTCCAGGGACGCTACAGCAAAGTTCGGGCGGTGTGACCGGGGCTTAAGATGCTGCAGTTTTTCGTAGGATATTTTTTGTAACTGAAGAAATATGCTCCTTTGTATGTCTGTTTGTTCCTGAAGCAGGATGTATTTGTTTGATAGGTACTTTTCTTATTAGCAAAACAAAACACATTAGTTTGTGAATGATGTTTTGGATTTGGAATCTCGATTTCTCTTTCTCTTTCTTTGAATATGAGTTTGCTAATAGCATATTACTAACATGCATAGGTTCATTTAAAATTGTCCTTTTAGTGAAAATAGATTTCTATGTGGCATTTAAAATAGGCCGTGGTGAACTTGACTGTAACATGAGGTGCTGTAAAACTACGCCACGCATGTCCCCTTGCTAGAGTGCGGTACTGTAGTAGCTCTTCATTTGTGTGTGACTGCTGCCTCCTATCTAATCGTCTTTCTTTCTGAGATGTACACGAGGTCAGCACACATTACAGTTGACGCCTGTTAAAATATGTTCTACTTTCTTGTGTGTGTATGGGCTGTATATTCACGTATGTGTGTTTTTTTTTCCAATAAATCTTTCTCTTATGATATTTCAATTAGGGTTATATCGCCTGGTTAGCATTCAGTGCCTGAATATATGCCTTGAGCTTTGTTCTTTTGCCTCGAGCCTTTGGCTGGGTCTCTCTGTGGCTGCTTATCAGAGACCGGGGTTGCCCGGGGTTGGACTTTGACGTGGCCCAGGGACACCCATGAGAAAGGGCCATTTGAGAAATAATGACACATTTGTTTGAATGTGCGTCCACCACCTGTTTTTGTGTGCCCACGTATGCAACAGAAACCTTTTTGCATTGCAGTGTAAGCGGTTTGGAGTCTTTGGTGGCACAACAGACTTTTAAAACAATGTGCGTGCAAAGAACCACTGGTCTGTTTAACAGACCAAAGCTATATCGTGTGTCTGTTTGAGCTTACTGAAATGTTGAATACACATTCAGGTGTACGTATTCAGTCAGGTGCACAGATTGCATTAAATGATCTGTTTTTTCCCTGCAGTCACTTCATGTCATAGGAAAAACTAGAGCAGGAGGGGGTTGTGGGACATGTCAGCACATTGCTCAGCTCCACGTGGCCAACTATCCCCCCCTCCCCTACATGGTTCTGTGACCCTCCCGCTTCCTGTTCTGCTGGTTTCCTCTGTTCTTTTGCAAGTGGGCAGCATGTCTGTTCAGAGTGAGGAAGAACAAGCAAAAGGGTGCTATTGCTAGTAGACGCTCAGTTGATTATAGCCTTCCCTGCCTCAAAACCCTCCCATTCCTCCATGTTGCACCCTCCCCTACTTCCCTCCTGGGCCCCTTAAACAGTTAGTCTCTGTGGGTGGGAGTTGCACATTCCGATGCCATAGCTCCAGTGACTATCCTATTTTCCTCCGCCCCGTTCTGTTCATCAAATGAGTGAAGGGGAGAGGGAGTGAAGTTGCTAGCAAGCCCACTGACAGCCTAGCCCAACCCTGCTCTGTTGTCAGCCTGGAATAGTTAAGATTAGGGAAAGCTCTCTGCCACCGGCCTGCTGTGTGGGTTTTTTTTGTCAAGCCTGGACCTCGCTTGAGCCGCTACCCGACTCCCTGGATGAGAGAGTTG
This sequence comes from Dunckerocampus dactyliophorus, assembly GCF_027744805.1. Classification (NCBI taxonomy): domain Eukaryota; kingdom Metazoa; phylum Chordata; class Actinopteri; order Syngnathiformes; family Syngnathidae; genus Dunckerocampus; species Dunckerocampus dactyliophorus. The sequence continues at coordinate 29,622,155 of NC_072830.1, forward strand.
TTCATGTACTGTTGGTACAAATAGCTGCCGATGGACCGAGCTTGACAAAGGTTGGTAATGGTCAACTAGCGTTGTGATTTTTTTGTAGTCAAAGGTTTGGAGGCGCATATCTTTGCTGCGCATGTTAGCTCAAGGTTAAATTTTTCACTTTAGTCCCATGACTGTGCACGTCACTTTATTTAGTGGCATTCTGGCTCATACCGGTTTCACTGACTTCCTAGAATAAGCATGTAGCATATATGTGTGTGTGTGTCTGTGTGCGTGCGTGCGTGCGTGCGTGTGTGTGTAAAAGAGTGTTTCAAAAATGTTGTGTGGCACTTAATATAAGCGATAAGTGATCAGACAAAAAAATGTTTTCCTCTCGCCAGTAGCAAAGTAATGTGTGCTAAGTGAAGTTGTGCTTTTCAGCTTCTTAACAAACACCCAAGGCTACAGGGCATTTTGTTATATTTTAGTTCAATGCAGAAGTAATTCAGGCATTGGTGTTCCTGCGTGTTTAGAATGTGAGAAACGTAGCATTTCATGGAACAAGAGAAGGCATGCATGATGGGTTGTTCTTATCTTAAGGGCTACTGTGTTTACCCTGAAATAAGTCAGGATTCCTCTTCTCTGGCTTTTGTAATGGTAACACAGTGCTGGCCAATATTAAATATGCAGCACATTTGTTAATGATTTTCTTGTTCCTATCTGTTGACTCTGCATAACTTCTGTCTTTGATTGCTGATTTCCCCCGTTTTTTCACAGATCACAATAAGAGACCCAAACCAAGGTGGTCGAGACATTACAGAGGAGATTATGTCAGGGGGCCGCAGTGGGTCTACCCCAACCCCACCGCAGGTAAGTATCATGATGGTGGACTTTACTTGATTAGTCATTTTTTCTGATTGATATACCTTAATGGTAATGCGATGGGTATGATTTGAAATTTGGATATGCTTTGGATTCTTCCCACCAAAAATGTACACAGACTGCCATATCTGGATCAGACAGTACAGGAGTGTCCGCGGCTAATGCTGAGTGTGTCCCAGCTGCTATTGTGCCAGCACCGCTTAGAGCAGGTGAGTGCCACATGTCGAGACCTCGCTATAATCCCAGGCTGCACTGATTAAGCAGCCGTGTGGATGTGCATAATATTTGTTCAGTCATTTCAAGATTAGTTTAGAGGAATATTTATAGGCGGGTGGAATAAACAAACTTACTAAGTTGTATCTCATAGCAAGACGCAGAGGCCACATAGAGCATTAAAGGCATCAAAGCAGTTGAATTTTTGAAAGCTGTCAACCAGCAGAATGTTATAAATCATTTTCAAGGCATTGGTCCTCAGTGAACATTATCATCAAGTACATATGGCACAGTCATGACGTGATCACAGACTCCTAAACTGATAAAATGACAGGAGAGGTTTGAAGGAAAACTGTCCAGAAAACTGCCACAAGCATTTCTGGCAAGTACAATCCATCCATCCATTTTCTCTGCCGCTTCTCCTCATTAGGGTCACGGGGGCATGCTGGAGCCTATCCCAGCTGACTTCGGGCAACAGGCGGTGTACACCCTGGACTGGTCGCCAGCCAATCGCAGGGCACATATCAGCAAGCAACCATTCACACTCGCATTCATACCTATGGACAATTTAGCGTCACCAATTAAGTTGTGTATTCTTGTGGCAATAATATGATATTGGCATTATATGAATTCATGTCTGTCTATATGATGTAGTGCAAGATTGATTTTTTTTTTTTTTTTACAATTTTGATGTCAATTTAAACAACTGAGCCAGGCACAACTGTGTGCTGCTACTACCACTGGAAGCACTGCAGCCAAGAAACACACTACAAAATGAAGATAATAGACTGTTGGGAATAAATTAATATAATTTAATCAAACAAGTACTGCACTTTACTTTTGAAATGTAGGTCAGTGCTTCTGGTAAAGGTTAGGCCAGCAGAGAAGGCTTTGCTTGCCCCGACTGCAGACCACTGCCTTAACAGCCAATTAAACTTGTCAATAAGGTGTACCCATGACAGCCTCCAAAAGTATTATGTATAGTAGCTACCATGCTGCCTAAAAACCGACATAGTGCTCTCTCATAATATATTTTTAAGGTGATAAGGTTATTTGTGTTTTTGTGCTAAAATTGTAGCGACCGCCACCTAGCTAAGATTACAAGTCGAATCTTGAGCATGGGTAAATGAGATTTTAAAACATTGGTAAAATTGTAAAAAAAAAATGAATGAATGCATTTTTTTCTGACTTTTGACATTCCAGATGACACAGAAAATCCTTTGCTGCCTCATCTGTCTCAGCCCCCTGATACCATTAAGAATGACCCCCACCCAACAGAGGCCACCTCCTCTGACATGAACATTAGGCCCAATGCATCACCTCTAATATCAGAAGCCACAGGAACTTCTCGCAACTCTCTTTCTACCCCCGTGCCCAGTGTTCCCATTGTAGACGTAATGGACACCCCCAAACTTTCCAGAGAATTAACTCCTGAGCCCCAAACTGCGCCCGAGGTGCCTGCATACCCTGCACCCATTCCTGATCCTGTGCCTACCTCTAGTGGACAGGAAAATCTTGAAAGGACAGTAACAAGGCTCGAGGAGGAGGTGGTAAAAGAGGAGGAGATTCAACCAGAGGATGTTTCTTCTTCTTCTTCTTTTATGGACAAATCCTACACTCCTTCCGTCACCTCAAACGGAATGGCTGTGGATGAGCCAGAGAGGCCTTTGGCCACATTACCATCTAGTTGCCTGGAGGCTCCTCTGGAGTCTCCCATTGCTCAGCCTGAGGAGCTCCGCCTCCCCAATGGTTTGCCACTTCCAGTCCCCCAAGACCCGGAGGCCCCGGCTACTAGCACAGACGAACGTGATGCCAGCCCCATCGCTGAGCCTGACGTTTGTCTGCAGCCTGACCTAAAAATCTCCGAAGCCATCACTAAGGCAGTGCCTACATCAGTTGTCAAAACAGCTACAGCGCTTGTTGATGAGTCGGCATCTGGCGTCACTCCGGTTCCCGCTGAAGCAATTACCCAGGCAGGACCTTCCCAGCCTGAGAGCCATGAAACTGTTCATCCTGTTTCCCTCGACACCAAGAAGGATACCCCAATGCCTGAGTCCAACGCCAAAGGAGAATCATCTCCAGGCCCAGTCGATGACCAGACACCAGAGACGGTGATCAGTCCTCCCCAGATCGTACCCCCTGCCCTCGTAGAAACTGCTATGCAAGGTGAGTCAGTGTGAATTCACAGCTGATCTTGGCAAAATGATTGTGAGGTATTTTTATTTTTTGAAGTTGTCATCTCCATCTTTCTGTAGCTGCTGTGTCTGTGCCAAAGAAAAAGAGGAAAATGAAGGATTTGAACAAAAAGGAAGCAGTGGGAGATCTATTAGATGCATTTAAAGAGGTGGGTGTGTATGCGTTCATGTTTTAACCAGGAGGTTTTATTCAAGTCCCAGCTCTTAATAATCACTGAATCTCTGACTTATCCATGCTGAACCATTGCCATATTGATGCTGACACACAGTTGTAGTTGATTTATTTCAGCCATTCTTTTTCCAGGGTGGAAAGACTATACAACATACATGTTTGGTACACAAGTTTGAACTTATTTGGGATTTTTTTTGTCATTTACACAGGGTAAAAAGTCTACATACAAGCTCGAATATATAAATACATTCATTTGATACATGGCGCTGAAGGTTCCAGAATGCCTGTTAACTTGTTGTTGGTGATCATGATTGACTCTAGCTGGTAGTTTTAAAATCATTAGTCTGCCAATCCTGGGGATGTATGTCTTATCATTCTGCTGTGGAAAAAGAACGGTTCAAACAAGTAATCAATGGCCCAAAATTGAACTTGACATTGACATTCATGTAACATTCATGCCCATGAATGATGAGTGGGTATAAACTTTGACCGAAGATGGGCATACTGGCTCCTAATTCTCTCCCTCTCACCACCACTGATCCAGGAGAAGGTCGTTGTTCCACCAGAGCCTGAGATTGTCACAGCACCATCAGCCGAAACCCAACTTCCTGCTCCTCCTCCAGCATTAGAGGATGCAGACTTGACCTGGGAGGACAAGGAGGACAAGCTGGATGCCGAGAACATTCAGCCAGATGAGCCTGAGCAGACTGCAGCCAGCAAGAAGTATCAGTATAAAGAGGGTGGGTCCATAATCCCATTCAGGGGCTTTTGCAAGCAGTTCAGTGCGATCCATCAACTTTTCTCTTTTATGTAGGTTTGCCTTGTTTTCGGCAAGAGGTTTGTTTCCCAGTTTGAAAATAAACCAAGGGTTGTGTATTTATTCATTGGCTGAATAGACTTCAGCGGGAAAGTGGTATTTTATTTCCAAGTACACCAGCTGAAAGCAAATTAATTTCTTATATTAGGGATAACTGTGCAAGATGTTCACATGGTATAGTTGTATCGTATAGCTATTGTGCCTAGGTGGCTGAAATGAGTGAAATGGCATGATTGTAACAGACTGATACTGTATATCAAAACCTTTCAGAGTAAAAGGTTGCAGTATTCCCTTTTCTTTTTTGTCACAAGTGGATGAAACATGATTCTTGTTGTCCTTCCTTAGCTGTCTGAGGATTTCTTTTTCTGCAATAATATAGAAAAATAACAAGCATGTTTCATTATTGTTGTAAACGTAAGTAAATGAAATATTTTATTTTCAGAACAATGGCAGCCAATCAATCCAGAAGAGAAGAAGAAGTATGACAGAGAGTTTCTGCTGGGTTTCCAGTTCACCTTGGCCAGCATGAACAAGCCAGAGGGTCTTCCTGCCATCAGTGATGTCGTCCTAGACAAGGTGCAGACATGAATGACATACCAAAAACAATACATGCCCTTGTATCAATAGATAGCTAACGTCATAGTTACATCAGGTTTTTTGTTTGTTTTTTGTCTTGAACAATATCTGTTTTGCAGATCATTTGTTTTTAAATGCCAGTTGCTATGCACAAATTATCGACCCATTTCCTCTGTATCTCGACAAGAGTTCTTGAAAAGCTGGTGAATGATCGGATTAAGGAGTACCGGTATTTGATCTCCGTTTATGCTCCGTCCAATACAGCTTCAGTAACTGGCACAGTCAAGGATTTAAATGATGCCCTTTTTTTAGACCTCTCCAAAGTGTTTGACAGTGGAGATCTTGGTATCTTATGTCAGAGGCTCTCAGATTTAGGCCTATCAGACCACGCCGTCGCCTGTTTCCGCCATTACTGCAGCTCAGTGGTCTCTCATCCATTTAAGAAAAAAAAATCACTAAAGGTGTGACACAAGCTTTTGTTTTAGGAGCCACCCTCATTATGAGATGCACTCCTAAACAAAAAACTAATCATTCCCGTATTTTGATTTTGCACCGGTAGATTTTAACCAGACAGTATCAAAATGCAAAAAGAAGAAACAAGCAAGAGAAAAAACAATCTAATTTCCTGTTGATTGAAGACTGCATTTAAACTCAAACAAGCTGTTCAACATATGATAAAAATAGCTCGGGTGGTAGATTGGGAATTTTCTCCCAACTGATGGTCGTGAGTTTGATGCCCGTCAGTCCCCGTGTGTCCATGTTGAAGCATCCTTGGGCAAGATACTAAACCCTTGGCCTGCGTCATTAGTAGGTGAATGCTCCAACAGTGTCAAATGCACAAGTTCAGCATTTTTCCACTTTTCCAAAATTATGTTTTTGCTTTTTGTGATCTATTCATCTGTCTTTCTGCTCAGGCTAATAAGACTCCTCTGCGCCAGCTTGACCCCAGTCGGCTACCTGGGATGAACTGTGGTCCGGATTTCACACCTTCCTTTGCCAACCTTGGCAGGCCTGGTATGGGTGTAGGAAGTAGAGGACCAGTAAGCAATTTCTTTACACATTAAAAGGTCACACACTGAGAATGGAACTATTTTGTCTTCTGATGCCCCCCTCTTTCATCTTTTTATAGCCTCCGGGTATGGGCATGGGCATGGGTGGCCCACGTCGCTCTCAACAGATGCAAAGGAAAGAGCCAAGGAAAATCATTACCAGCATGTCGCTCAGTGACGACGTGAAGCTGAACAAGGCAGAGAAGGCATGGAAGCCTTCAGTGAAAAAAGCTATATGTAGTCGCACAGCAGATGAGACTGAGGACACCGATCCGGACCAACTCAAGACGCAGGAATTGTTTAAAAGCGTCCGCAGCATTCTCAACAAACTGACCCCTCAAAAGTTTCAACAGCTGATGAAACAAGTGACAGAACTTAAGATTGACACTGAGGAGAGGTTGAAAGGTGTCATTGACCTCACCTTCGAAAAGGCCATCTCTGAACCAGACTTTTCAGTGGCCTATGCCAGTATGTGCCGCTGTGTTATGGGGGTAAGTATTTCATCTGATCACTCGTATGAAAATGCTTTATTTGCTAAGGATTGGTTATACTGTACATCGTACACATGCTATAAAATTCATTTGCAGAAACGTATTTTTTAAAAAAACAAAAAAACAACAAAGTATTACTGGCTCAAGGCTGACATGACTTCAAATTAGTCCCACAAAGGGATGCGTACTGAAACTCTGTATCATAATGGCGCCGTCGTAAATGGTAGTAACTAAGTAACGTAAATTCCGGACTTTTAAGCACACCTGAATATAAGCCACACCCACCGAATTTATCGAGAAAAAAATGTGCTTATATACAGTATAGGCTGCGCACTTGTCTACTAGCTGCAGGTGTCCACATTGTAACATGGGATATTCACACAGAAAGACACACGATAAACTTACAATCCTAACTCCACTTGATGTTCCCAGCATCACTTGTTAGCTCCGGTGATGAGCCGTGAGATGCTTTCTTTCATCTGAGTTTAACAGCTGCCGCAGTCCATACAGGAGCTGTAGTAAACCTACACTTGATCAAACTTACTTAAGGCTTGTCGGATCAAAACATGATGGCTGCATAAGACTTCAAAATGTGATATTAGCATCCACTGCAGAAATGTACCATTTCCTGAATGTGCACTCTAAGCATCATGGGAACTGTAGTTCCTTTAGCCATGAATTAACACATCATTGTTTAAGCCTCAGGGCTTCAAAGCATGTGAAAATCTGATAGATATCGATGCCTTAATAGTGGCACTGAAATGTGGCAAAAATGAGGAATACCTACTGCTGTCCAATCCCGGAGTCAGCTGTTGCGCATTATGTTTTTCACCTGCGCACATGGTGAGCACCGAGCAAAAATGCTCAGAGTGAAACGCTTAAAAGTTTGGTTGTACTTCACCTCAAAAGGTGCCAACTCAGTCACCAAGTGCTTGAAGGTGATACTGTGCATGTAACGTAGTCTTACCTCGCCACAATTGGATATCAACTATCAATTTCTGCTGAAATTGTGTACAATCTAAGCATTTCAACAGGGGAATGCTACACTTAAAGTACAGTCAAATCTTTTTTACGTTGAATTTTTTTGCGCATTGCCTGTGTTTTCAATTGCTGCTGGTTGGTCTGTGATAATTATGACAATTTGTTGTGAATTTTATTTCACATTGGTGAATTTATGACTTGGTTTTCATTTTATTTAATGATTCTGTCAATAAGGAATTGTTTTTGGTCAAATTGGTATGCTTTCCTTTTTCGAAGTACTGGTTTAGGTACTGTTTAAGCACCGGCACCGTTTCAAAAGTACCGATTTGACACCGGTATCGGACAATGCAGTATGTAAATGATTCCCAACCCGAGTGCCACATGTGTCAGCCACAGACTAAAATGATGGAATTATGGAGCTTTTCTACAACATCCAGACAATTAGAAGTTTACAATAGGCATGAATGTCACATTCTTTCTGGGCCCTTCATGATTTATTTGATTCATTCTTTTTCCAGGGTGTAATGATAATACAAAGTACAGCTTGTGTGCACAGTTTTGTCCAGGATTTTCTCCACACACATCAAAATTTTATACACCACACACAGACCTGTTCCAAAACATTAGAATATCATGGAAAAGTTCATTTATTTCCATAATTCCATTCAAAAAGTAAAACTTTCATAGATTATAGATACAGGGCCCACAATTGAAACAATGTCAAGTATTTGTTGATTTGTACATCATTTGGGCTTCCAGCTCATAAAAACCCACCAAGACAGGAATTAAAAAAAAACTAGAATACTGTGAAGAAATCACCATTTACCGCTCAGTTTTTGCAGGAAAAAAAGAAAGAAAGAAGGATCGCATCAAAACAATCTAAATATGGTACTTTGAAAATGCTATGTCAGTCTTCAATACTTGGTTGGGAATCCCTTTGCCTTAATCACTGCCTCGATGCGCCGTGGCATTGAGGCAGCCTGTGGTGCCCCTCATTTTCCTCTTGATACCCAATACATTCTCATTGGGTTGAGATCCGGCTAGTTGGCTGGCCAGTCATCAAACCAGGTTTTGGTGGTTGTGGTGGTATGGCAGGGGCCAGGTCCTGCTGGAAGCTGAAATCTGCATCTCCATGCACATCCTCTGATCCCATTTTTTCCTCATTTTTTGGACACCGCACTAATATTTCATGACATGTTCCTTAGCTAGTTGTACCTTGACTGCATACTTTTTGTTAGCGTCAACAAGTTTCTGGCGTAATTTTGAACAGACACAGCTTTTAAGCATAGTCCACAAATGTTCAATAAGGGTGAGGGTGGGGCTTTGGGACGGCCATTCCGGAAGCTTAATCTTATCTTTCTTTACCTATTCCTAAACCCGTTTCCATCTGTGTTTTTCCGATCGTTGTCCTGTTGGAACGCGCAACTATGTCCACGTTCCAGCTGTCTGGTTGTTGATGTGAGGTGAATTTGGAGGTGGTAGTCCTCTTTCATTGTTTCAGCCCCTTCTGCAGTGCAACAGCACCTCCACACATGTCATTTTTTGTGGCCAAATAGCTAAATCCTCTCGTGTCAACTTCAGAGCAGGGGCTTCTTTCCTGTTGGGAACACTCTTCCCTTATTCACTGATGCAAAAGCAGCTTCACTGAGGACAATAACGCTGGTGTTCCAGCATTTTCCAATTCATGGTAGAATTGCGCCTTGGTGGTTCCCGGGTTGTGATGGACAGGACGAGGTGTCACATCGGAACAACTAAAGTGTACTTAAGTGTAATTGTTTGAGCTCGATGATCTTGGAAAACCAATTAATAGGACCTGGCCTTATAAGGGACATACTGTAGCTTTATGCACCACTTATTTAAAACATCTACAGTATGTTGATATTTGAGCCTGTGTAAATCACTTTAAGTTTTTGTCAAATCGTTGAAGACATATGTTGAATAATCTCAAATAGATAATTATGGGCCCAAAATGATTATGACATTCACGGCAGTGCTATTTGCCAATAATAGATTTTTCTTCTGATCTTGTTAGCTGAAAGTCCAAGCTACAGATAAGCCGGGAGACACTGTGAATTTCAGGAAGCTGCTACTGAATCGATGCCAGAAGGAGTTTGAGAAGGATAAAGATGACAATGAGATTTTTGAGAAGAAGCAAAAAGAGCTGGAGGCCGCCACAGAGGTATGATATCAGACAACTAAATATTTTTGGTTTAAACGTTAAAATCTCTTTCACTTTCACCTTTCCGGTCATCTCTGTTGTTGTGTTATTTCTGCAACAGGATGAGAAGAAGCAGCGGTTAACGGAAGAGCTCGAAGAGGCGAAATACAAGGCTAGGAAGCGCTCACTCGGGAATATTAAATTCATCGGTGAGCTTTTTAAGTTTAAGATGCTCACAGAGGTCATCATGCACGACTGCATTGTAAAGCTACTCAAAAACCACGACGAGGAGTCCCTAGAGTGCCTGTGCAGACTGTTGTCCACCATCGGCAAGGACTTAGACTTTGAGAAGGCCAAGGTACAGCACGCACTGAAGTTGAATTCACTGCAGTTTGACTGATAAACTCAAGATAATAACGTAAGAACGTCATGGTTTTTAGCCTCGAATGGACCAGTACTTCAATCAGATGGAGAAAATAATAAAGGAAAGGAAGACCACCTCCAGGATCCGCTTCATGTTACAAGATGTGGTGGACCTTCGAGAGGTAACCTGGACACTCTACGCAACATTTTTGCAGTTTTATGATACCCTTTTTCAGACAACTCAGTTTTGGTAGATGAGCTATGTTGTGCATTCATGCTCCTCCTGTGCCATCTCAGAATAACTGGGTGCCCAGACGAGGCGACCAAGGCCCTAAGACCATTGACCAGATCCACAAAGAAGCTGAGCTGGAAGAGCACAGAGAGCAGATGAAAGTGCATCAAGCCCTCATCTCCAAGAAGGAGTCTGTTGGTGGTCCAGGAAGCAGGATGGGTGGACCAGGATCAGGGAGTCGTGGGGGACCTCACACTCCTAGTCGTGGTGTTTCGCCGCAAGATGACAGCTGGAGCACAGTCACCATCTGCAAGAACCGACCTTATGACGGCTCACGCCTTAGTAAAATCACAAAGGTAACTCTTAAGGCGATACTCTTCTTTCCACACTGCGTCAAACATAACCGTTGAATCGTTCATTGCAACCGGAATCAAATTCATAACAGTGATGTGACTGATTTCAAGATTTAAACTTCATAATGATGTGTGCCTAAATAACAGGAACACTAAAAACTCAAATGGTGATCTGACAAAGAAACTAAAATCTCAGTACACATTCAGTGATGCAGTTTCAACATTTAGCCATACTTGCTACACATTTTCATGTGTGTACACTATTTCACATGAAAACATCACCACTTTAACTGAACCTAACGGAGCAGTCTCTCTTGTGAGTCTCATCTGGAAGGTTTTAATCCTCTGTTCTTTCCAGACATCGCCGTTTGATGCCCACAATCAGTGTCTTGCCCCGGGAGGCAAAGGCACTTTGAGCTGGGGTAGGGGCAGCAGCGGTGGTAGCAGCACCAAGCCTACTGATTCTGGTTGGTCCCCCTGTTCAATAGCCTATGAGGTCCTTAAACCCTAGTTTGGCCTTAGAACTAAACGCTATGGGTTTATTTTTCATCCCAGGTCCAGAATCAGGTGGCCGTCCAGCTACCAGCACTCTCAACAGGTACTCAGCTCTGCAGCAGTCCGCGTCAGGCCCTTCACTGGAGTCGGACCGGCGTGTACCTCAGAGGTGAGTCCAGCAAAGCTACTATTCTTGTGGACGTGACAACCTTGGGAACATTTTTGAGTCCCACAATATCAAAACCATGCATGTCTGTAACTTTAGGGGTCACATCCTGGCAAGTGACACAATAGATCGGGTAACCAGATGTAATTCTTATCTATCAGAGCTCAATATGTTTCTACACTGGGTTGAAACTGTTGCAAATGCACTGTAGTTTTGCACTGTGTGCCTCTTTCCATTGATGCTGCTTTCGTCTGTCCCTGAACAGAAACAGTTCGAGTCGAGAGCGAGGCGAGCAATTTGATCGCTCCGATCACGGTCTTGAAAGACGTGATGACCGGGATCGACACCGAATACAGGTTGCTGCTACACGCAGCTTCAGTCGGGAAAATGAGCGGAGTCGGGAGAGGGATCAACGTGGGACAGCAGATCCAGTCCGCAGAGTAGCTAACAGGACAGATGACAGAGATCAGGGCAGAGAGAACGGTATCTGACTGTTGCTTGCATAGTTTGCGCCTGTGCAATTTTATCAAGCATGATTTCAGGTCACTTCAGTACTCTTAGAACTTTTTCTGTTTTTGACTGCATAAACAGTGAGGAGGGAAACAACTTCCACACCTCCACCTCCCCAGACCCCCACCAAGCCTTTGTTGACTGTGGAAGAGCTAACCAAGAAATCCAAAGCCATCATCGAAGAATACCTTCATAACATTGACATCAAGGTTGCGCTTCATCTTGAGACAATAAACGTTTGACTAGATTGTGCCGGTAGAACAGAAGATGTCTCATATTCCAAGTAGTTACACAAAAGTCTACTTTGCAGTTTTAATTCAGAATACATGTTCATTAACATTGTTAGCTTTAACACTACAAGACAATATCATAAAAACATGCTTCTTATCTATGTACGGCATAGATTGTGTATTACAAGGACTGCTTACACTGACAGCCAAGGATGTCTCTCTCTCTTTTACTCTCTCTGTCCCCACAGGAGCCTTTACAATGTGTGCAGGAGATCAACTGTCCTCATCTGCTGTCTGTGTTTGTACAATGTGGGCTGGAGTTGACGCTGGAGCGTAGCAACTTGGCCAGAGAGAACATGGGCCGGCTGCTGCAGCAGCTCATCAAGGCAGGCATCCTTCCGGTACAGCAGTTCTACAAAGGGTCAGTGCAATGTATAAGACCATTATTTACTGTAAGTAGCTGATATGTAGTCTTATATTTTATGTTGTCTATATACAATTGTGTTAGTGTTGTGTTTTCATAGTTGATTCCTCCCTCATGTAACCTTTTCATTGTGAACATTGCCTTTGTTTTTTGTAGGCTTCATGAAATCCTGGAGATAGCTGATGAAATGGCAATAGATATCCCTCACATCTGGCTCTACCTGTCAGAACTGATAGCCCCCATGCTCCACGAGGGAGGGATCCCCATGGGATACCTTTTCAAGTTAGTCTCAGAACACTCTTCAAATGTTCAAATAGCTACAAAATGGGAGATAGTTTTTTTTTAATGATGTAAACGTCATCTGTTGGATTTTACAGGGAGATTTCAAAGCCGTTGACCTCCCTGGGCAAAGCCGGAGACCTGCTGGCCCTCATCCTCAATTTACTCTGCAAAGGAATGGTGAGATCATCTGGAATGTCATACCAAAGCTTGACGCACACATCCAGTAGAGAGTAGGACGTGAATTATTTGTTCAGTTTTTCCTTTACTGTGTCTTTCTTTGAATGAAACATTCTGTACATGCCTACTATCTCCAGTGGTCTTCTTTTATGTATCATTTGCACACCTCAGTGTTTAGGTGTTCTTGTACAGTTGAATCCCATTCATGTGGACAACTTGCCTCTGGCGTCTTATTACGAAAAAGTGTCCGCTTAAGTCAACGTCGACTGCTATCGTCGACATTGTCTGCTTATGTCGTCTTGTGGTTTATTGTTGTTTTTTTTATCACTGAGCAGCTTGAAACGACAACAGCAATGTAGCTAGGTATATCATGTGAAAACACAAGAATCCAAATAAAAATACTCTATTCAGAAAACCATGTCAACAAAAGGTCATAGGTTAAAAAATAATTTATCATCACCCGTATTCCTTAAGTCTTTGGCCAAAGTCACAAGTGCAAGCAATGGCTTTGGTTCGGGTTATGCGACAACCACTTATGTTGACGTGAAGTCAGCCAGTCCGAGGGGCGCCTACTTAAACAGGCTCCACTGTGGAACATGAGTATTACTTTATGCGGAACCACAGAATGCGATAGAATGCGGAGGACTGCTTGAGATAAGACTAGAGTTTTAATGAGGTTTGTCCATTTGGACATGTCCCTTCACTAGAGCCATAAGAAGGTGGGCACAATGTGGAGGGAGGCGGAACTCCAATGGAAAGACTTCCTCCCTGAAGATGTAGACGTCAACAAGTTTGTGACAGAAAAGGTGAGCCCTTGTCCACAAACTCTTGTATTGTGTTCAAGTGTGTAACTTAAACACACACTTTTCCATTGCGCATGAGTTTGGTGAAAAAGTAGTAAATAAAATGGTCAGTCATTTCTGTTCTCTTGAAGAATGTGGCGTTCACACTGAGCGAAGAGCCTGAGAAAAGCAAGAAGAAGGAAATGAGTTCTGCAGAGCTAACCAACCATCTTGACAGACTGATCCAGGATAAGGCTGACAACCAGAGAATGCTTGACTGGATTGAAGTTTGTATTCTCTTTTATTAACCATTCTTATGAAATATAAGCAACACATTGTGGGGGATTTGTATTTTTTAATATCCCAGGGTGATTAACACAATCCATTAGTTTTGGAGAAATGACGTACCCAAGCTTGCAGAGCCTTTGAATACTTAACTAAGCCCTACATTAACTAAGCCAGAATGCCTCCAATGTTTCCCTGTAAAGGCCAATCTGGATGAGCAGCAGACTGCCTCCCACATGTTTATCAGAGCCTTGATGACCTGCATCTGCCAGTCAGCAATCATCTGTGAGTTGTTCTCTTCACCTTCTTCAGTCATATCTACAGAAATCCTTCTTACACACTTGACAAGTGCAACAACAGAGGCATACCGAGTCGAAAATCATCCAGCTCAACTGTTGCATGCTAATGCCCGCTAATGATGACAACCTGTCTGTCAACCAACTCATCGTCCCAGTCCATCCTGTTTATTTATTACTAACAAATGCTCATACACAGGCGACTGCTTTTTTCGACATAAAATTTGAGGCCAAAAGGGGTCATTTTTTTATCAAAAATTGTGCGTTTATGTCGATATGTGTTACAGTACAGTGGAACCTTGCTGCATTAATCCATTCCAGAAGGTCCGACGCTAACACAAAACATGTTTTTATAGTTTTCAATTGGATTGATGAGTTTAAGGGGTAAATGAACATTTATTGTCACTTTTGCCTTGAGTGAAGACCCCACTCAAACACCACCTTCGTGTTTTGCTATGAGTTATTACTTGAACTCAAGTGTTTCGTCAAAATGCTGGCACTTGTGACTTTGCGGGGGATTTTGCAGCCGTGATTAAAAGAAGAGCACAGACGTGTAGCGTAACTGTGCTATTTAGTTAGCAAAGAAGTACTGAGTCAACTGCTGATGACATGGACAGGCGACGCAGCTGACTTATGGTTCCTGTTTCCATGTATTAGCTAGCCAATAGGCCGCACACAAGGGCACTTTGTGATAAAAAAAAAAAAAAAACAACAACATTAATAACACAGTTGTACTGACGCAGTGTGCGAATAACACAAAATGTGTGCCATATCGTAGGCTAACCGGAAAATGTACACAAACCTGCGCAAGATTTTGACATAAATTTGCAACGCTAATCAAAAACATGCTAACCAGGGCGTACGCTAACCAAGGTGCCACTGTATTGTCAACATCATCATCATCATGAAGCAGCGTGAAACAACTACAGCGACGCAACTACCGTAAAGCACCGTGTATAAACCGCACCCGTGTATTAACCGCACCCCCATTTTCAGGCTCATGGCGGGGGAAAACAATTTTTTAGTTCATAAATGCTTGCCAACTCTTTCATCTCAAATCAACATGCGTAAAGGTACTAAGCAATTTCAAAAAGAAGAATAAAGAAGAAATCTGAACTTCGGCATCCAGATCTTTAATATTATGGCTAAGCACAGATTAATAATAATAATAATAATAATAATAAATCAAAATAAAGAAATTTGCAATTTTCAGAGATGTTTTGATATGTTATCTTTCACTGCTTCTCTTTTTCTCCATTATTATTTTATTGCATTGCTTCAGTGTGAATTTGAATAAACGCCAACATTGTATTGTATTTTACATTGGAAGCTTAGGTTAGCTTCAGCGTATATAGAGATCGTTTCACTGTGTGAAAATACAGACAGCCGTCAGATAAGTTAGTTGCATACAGTAGCATTTTCAGCAACTGTACAGCAGAGGGCGCTCAAGTCAAAGCAACTGTCTGACCCACAGACGGCTATTCTAAAAATGGGCTTCTCGTCAATTTCTGCGTCTGGTCACAGACCTGTCATCGTGTATAAACCGCACCCCGATTTTTTGCGGTTTATACACGGTGCTTTGCGGTACTGTCTTGTCAGACAGCATTAAAATGTGCACACAGTGACTTCCTGTACACTGCAAAGTAAGTTTCAAAATAAATGCATGGCCGTATTAACCTGGATTCTGCCACAGCAATGAACAAATGCATCCATTTATTTGATTATTTTTTAAGCGTAGTTTTCTTAGTTGCAGCACTCTTTATTCTTCCCTGCAGATAGTGCCATCAAACCACTTTCTATTTAAATTACCATTAGAAAAAGTAATTATTTCAAATTTAACACAGAGAAAAGTAGTCTGTGATCTCCTGTGTGAAGCGCGGAGCATTCAGACTTTAAATCAGCTCTGCTCTGCTCGTGTTCAAGTCTTTCCATGGTCTTGCACCAAAGTACATCTCCGACATGTTAGAGCCACATAAGCCAACTCGGGCTTTGAGAAGCTCAGGGACGGGTCGGGTCTGTGGTCGGGGGCCCACAGTAAAGACTAAACACGGTCAGGCTTTCAGTTTTATGCCAACAAAATCTGGTACAGTCTTCCAGAAAATGTGTGTGCATATCACAGCTGAAAGTATTTTGTCTGCACTCTTTTGTTTTTGTTTTATGGAATGATTCATGGAATTTCATGTCATGATTTTAGAATAATTTTCTGGTTTTGATTTGATTTGATTTTCTGTAAAGTGCTTTGAATGACCTCGTGTACGAATGGTGCTCTAGAAATAAACTCGCCTTGCCTTGCCTTCAAAGACCGTCAAAGTACGAAATCCCAACACTAGAAGAAAAAGATGATCAGTGATGCATAAAGACCGTGGATATTGTGAGCTCTCTAGCAGTATTGCTTTTTAATGAAAAATAACCCACAGGTGAGAATCCCTACAAGGTGAATGATGAGGTGATCAGTCAGAGGGCCAAGTTGCTGCAGAAATTCCTAAATGATGAGCAGAAGGAGCTACAGGCTCTCTATGCCCTGCAGGCTCTCATGGTGCACATGGAGCAACCAGCCAGTAAGTGGCCAAGTACAATCCGACAAAATGAGCTTATTTTGAATTGTCACAAGTAAAATCTCGTCACATCTCTTGTTCAACCATCAGATCTGCTGCGAATGTTCTTCGACACGCTTTACGACGAGGAAGTCATCAGAGACGAGGCCTTCTACAAGTGGGAGTCGAGCAAGGACCCCGCCGAGCAGCAGGGCAAGGGCGTGGCCCTCAAGTCTGTCAAAGGCTTCTTCACTTGGCTGCACCAGGAGGACGAATCCGATAACGTTTAAGCACTTGGACTGGTCGAACATCGATGAGCATCCGTGGGGGAGAGAGGACGTTACGTGGAGGATTCAGACGAGCCTGAATCGGCAAAATCCTTCTGCATAAACAGAAAAAAAAGCAATAAAAAATTCTTCAAGTGGGAGAGATTGTATAATGGATCGAGCGCTCGATCACGCCATTTCTTTTTTGGCTCTTTTTTTCCTGCAACTGAATGTGCTAATTCCAATGCAATGGCAGGATTAGAAGAAGGAGTAGGAGGAGACGCCATTTTTGAAGTTTAACACAGCTTTCCTTCCCTCAGCAAACTATGCTGAATGTATGAAATGCTAGAAGCTCTTCACAGATACAGTATATCTATTTTTGATGAATTCATCCTTTTATCGTGACGCCTTGCCTTTGGTGTGTGATTACACGTGGGCGCTTAGCTTTTTCATGATCATTTGTTCCCGTACTGAATGATTGGAGTGCGTGTTTTATACAAGACAGGAAGAAAAACCACACAGAAAGTTGACTAAAGGACGTTTGAGAAAGGGACAGTTGTGGACTCCTGAGGACTTCTCAAAGACTGCCAGTGAGGAGGGCAACTACAAACTTTGACCGTTTTGCTGCTGGGGGGGCCGACAACGCTTCCTTTCACCTCCCCTCCACCTGCCCCCACAACCCCCCAACCCCCAACCCCACCCTACTTGACCTACGCCGGCTGTGTGTTGCTTGTTTGCTGCACTACACAACCTGAAGAGCGCAGGAACGAGGACGCATTTGTGCACCTTGCTACATAGCTTGTTGGATTTTTAGATGGATATTCTTGAAAACGCTATAAAGTTGAAAATCCACCTTATAAAAAGAACACTTAAAAAGTTTAACAGTACGAATCCTATGGCCTTTCTTTGCTTCCATGAGTGGAAATGCATTTCAGGAGAGTTGTGTACATACAGTATACAGTATAATAGATTGTTTTTTGCTAATGTAATGCTGGTATTTTTCTTTCTATCTATCTACTATCTTTCTCTCCTCAGCTGCCAGCAGGTACAGTATCTGTGGTTTGAATTTGGCTCATTTGGTCAAAGTCCCTGGGAGGAGTTTGTCAAAATATGGCCCCCGGGTTGCGCCCTGAAATCACAGGTTCAAAACAAAATGGCTGACTTCCGGTTTGTTTTCGAACATTGGTTTTGTTGAGTTTTTCATTCGTCCTGCCACGACAGAAGTCGCCACCAAATTTCATGACAGTCCATGAAACAGGTGGTAGTGGCTAATTTGACAAAAAATGTGTAGGAGGGCTACTTGGAGAGTTTTGGGGTCAGGTTTTTCGCTGGACCTTACGCGCTTCAAACAAATTTTCATGCACGTCAAGGCCCTCAAAAATGAAGAAAGTCTGAGGATAATAATTAGAAAGGGTATTGGATTACCATTAAGGTGCTAGATTGACTCCATTTGTTTCTTTGAACTGAATATGTATACAGTCATCCTTCGCCACATCGCGCTTTGAATTTTGCGGCTTCACTTTATCATGGTTTTTCAAAATATATTCATAAAACATTTTTGTGTTTACTCAAAAATATGCACGTTTAAGCAAAAATGTACATATTTTTGGCCGAAATTAAGCATTTTCAAGCATAAAAATGACTAAAGTGTTCATGTAAGACATTCAGAAAATTCATTGAAAGACACATTTTGGTATGTAATATTCATCACTGGCCACTAGGTGTCAGTAAGGTTACATTGTGTTACATGAGATGTTCAGACAGTAGCCGTCCCCGAAAAAATACTGGAAGAAGAAGAAAGAATGAATGCTCCCAAGGCTCACATGTGAGTCGATATTATCTCTTCTATTCTCTACTGTAATGTCAACTATATTGGGTTATCCGAGTGTAAAGGTGACTACGGTGTTATTTAATGTCTAGAGGGCTCAGATAGTGTTCAAACTTGTAAATAGGTTTTCTCTGCTAAGTACGAAAATATTCCGTTTATGAATAAGAAATCCTACTTTATGGAAATTCACATATCACGGTTGGGTTTAGAACCAATAAACCACGATAAAGGAGGGATGACTTGTCCCCCGCGACCATAAGCGGCATAGAAAATGGATGGACTTGTCGTCCCTTAGGAAGAACAATAAAACTGCAAGCGGTGTTGAACGGGCCCGCGCACAAGTCCAGTATGAGTTTCCACCAGTATGACGCAGCTTAAGGCCTCCAAAAAATGCGAATAAGCATGGACAATATTACACATTTGGAGACGATCAGACAATGTAGGAAGTAGTTAAAAACAGTAGGGAGCAACTCAGAAGTCAATGCGTACACGGCCACGTGCCGGGTGGTGACCTAAAACATCACATTTGGAGAGGATCTGGAGGGTACTTATGGCAAATATAATATTCCATCAGTCGGGGCGACACTGCAGTCAAATTGGTTTTGAGGTCAAATGTTGCCATAAGCCACAACACAATACAACATTTGGAGACATGGGAGTGGCAGTTAAAGGGGCCAGCCACACTCAAACGTTTTCAGGTCAAAATGCCAAAATATTTTAACGTTTCAGCATCTCATCCACACGGGAATGGCATCTGGGTGACCTGAAACGGTATTTTTTGAAAACTGCTTCCAGGGTGGAAAAATCTGAAAACGCCAGCTGTTGTTGCCGCTCTAAACGCAAGCGATGACGTCACCGACTCGCTGCCACCTCGTCGCTGTCACGTGACCAGAAGGGAGCTGAGTGAACAAGCCAATGTGAATATTTCCACAATGACTCACCACAGTCGACATTCTCCTAATACTTTTTTGTAGTCCTACACAGTGTTCCCTCGCTACATCGTGGTTCACCTTTCGCTGATTTCTTTTTTTAAGTACGATTAAGTGCACATTATTTTTAACAGCTTGTGAACGTGCATTGTGTTCTGCGTCCTTGTGGTGTATTAGAGCGCTCTGGTGTCTGTTAGTGTACTTACTACTGCTACCAGTAGAGGGTGTTATATACTCACGTGAGAGTTGAAGACTTGCAGCCTCACCTAGTCTCAGTATGTTGAGGAGCATGTTAGGAACCCACAGTAGGCAATAGCCGGCTAAATATAGCGCCACAACAGTCCTTATTGGCTTAGGGAGAACTCACCCATTGTGTTCTGCGTACTGATTGGCTGTAGACCATTGTCAATCAATCTCCTTGTGCCGTTTCCTGTTGTGGTCAGTAGCCACTAGCTAACTGTGTGAGCTGCTTGCTAACTGCCAATAAACAATAGAAGAAGAAGCAGCAGCAGCTAACCGGCTAAATGAATCCTCGGTTCGAGGAGGGGGACGACGGCCGGAGCAATATGTTTTAACAAGGATACAAAACCCCTACGGACCAGCGCCAGGACGAGGCACAGCGAGAGGAGTTAATACGCGTGAGTCACTTCATAATTTCTTGTGTCCGACCAAGTAGATGGATCATTAAAATTCAAACAAAATTTGAACTTTAAGAGTGTTTAAACAAGAGAGAAACGTGACAAAATGATCATGTCTGTCTGAGAAAAGTGTATCAAGTGTATCAGGAGTTTTACAGCCTTAAAACACATATAATAATTGTAAACAAATAAGTTGGCTACTTCGCGGATTGCACTTATTACGGGCTACTTTGGGAACCTATCCCTGGCGATAAACAAGGGAACAAAGTATTCCATAATGACTCCCACAAGTAATTCCACTTCTCGTATTTTTCCACCAGGAGGTGTCAATTTCATAATAATCAGCACAGTTGGGAAGCTTAATGTGTCATTCCAAGTACAGGTTTATGGAAGTAACTATTATAAGCTAGTGCAACGTAACCACAATTACCATGTAAAGACAAACTGAAACTTGATTTTCTCCTTGCAGTACAGCACACACACGCCCAATACATACTTACTAGGATTCTAACACAGTATTTACTGTCAGCCTGAACATATTATCCCTAAATTACTTTGTAGCTTTCATCAACAGTAAAGAGGTGGTCCTCTATTTACGGCATTCCATGTTACGACGTTTGGTGGTCACGAACTCACTCTTGGTCCGGAACCACGAGACTCACTCATGAGCACAGTCGCACGAATACGCGGCTCAAGCACAGCAGCAGAGCGCGGAAGGGGAACCATAGACATAGACAATAGACAAACCCACATGGAGTGGGTTTGTCCACTGCTGCTATATGTCAGCGCTGCCGCCATATTGGATGGGTCAAGTCTGCTCTGTAAATGAATAC
The DNA here is from genome assembly GCF_027744805.1 of Dunckerocampus dactyliophorus. NCBI lineage: Eukaryota > Metazoa > Chordata > Actinopteri > Syngnathiformes > Syngnathidae > Dunckerocampus > Dunckerocampus dactyliophorus. Next base: position 29,643,279 of record NC_072830.1, read on the forward strand.
AAGTCAATGTACTTACCTTCATAAATTGTTTGTTTTTGTTTTTGTACAAAGTGATGGTGGTTGTTTTTGGTGTCTAACTGTTTCCCAAGTATATTAGTACGTGTGTGAGTGTACAAACGAGAGGAATGAACTGAAATGTCTTTGTAGAAAGGCGCTTTATGAAAGTAAGTGCATTTACAGTGCAGCCTTGACACATCCATCTCTCCATGTCTGTGGGAGAAGCGCCCACAAATATTGGTCTCAACACTGGACTGTCGCGGCCGTCATTGAGGATAAAGATGGTATTGTCATGTCTAATGTGTAATGTTGTAAGAAAGTCGAGGAGATAGTCAATGTATGTCTGGCATCGTCAATTAAAAGGAACTCTCAGCTAAGCTTGTGACTGGATGGTACTAGATTGTGCGGGTGTACCTAATGAAGTGGCCTATCTTACATGCCGGTACAGGTGTCTCTGCAAAGACCACTTTAAGGCCTGTCAACAGCACCGTTCCCTTTTTTTAGTAATTTTTTTTGGACAATCACATGTGCTTTTGCCTTTTAAAGTGAAACAAACAAGCAGGTGAGTGTGAACACGCACTTCCTGTTTGGCACGTTCTGCCAGGTGCGTCCCACCGTGAGCAGGAGGGGGATTCACAACCAATCCTGCTGCCTGGGTGGGGGAGGGACTCCGTATCAAGTGTACCAGGAGGGGCAGGAATGACACTTCACCTTCTTCCTTTGGCGGTGTGTGTGTGTGTGTGTGTGTGTGTGCGTGTGTGTGAAGGACAGTTAGTTCCAGCAGAGCCCTGAATGCATGTTTACTCAATAACCTCTGGCTCAACCTGTCTGGTCGGTGTGTGCTGGCTGGCTGTGCACTGCGCAGGTATGAGCACATACTCAGCAAGCACCTGAGAGAGCGAGGCCGCCGCAAGGTAGACACACGTCTAAAAAGCGCACGAGAGGAGGTGGGATCACCATTTGGCACGGACCTGTCAGCAGAATGTAAAGTGACCCGAAGGAGATTCTTCTGTGCTCTTCAACCAATGGACCTGAGATGCTAACGTTGCACTTTAGGCTCTGGGATGTCTACGATGTCGCTGTGCTTCTCAGCTTCACACTCTGCATGTGTCACATAGGTAAGCTCCTACCAACGCTACGTACTGTATCGCTGTACTGTGTGCTTTTATTCTGTGAGGAGGTTCCATGAAAAGTGCCTTGATGTAACTTTGATGCCTTTAAAAAAGAGGTACAAGTGGATGAGACATACAGGACGGGCCCTCAGTAAAGTTGTGGTTTAAGCGCAGCTGCTGTCTGTTGACCTTTCAGCATGGAGACCTGAGTGTGACGTTGCTGTACGCTGTGCTTTTATGTGTAACTTACTCGAATGTCCAGAGAAAAGCGGCGGAACCTTACAGGTGGAACCATTTTGTTTCACATAGGAAAGAATGGAAGTAGAAATAATCAGTTCCAGGCTCAAACTGTCCTACAAAAACAAAAATTGTCCTAAATCCTACAACCTTGCAGCCAATGTTTGACGTCACATTTGAACTTTATTAGGTGTCACAAGTGTAAAAAGGAGTGAAGCGGTGTTTGTAGGAGGGATGTCCCGATACACATCTTCTGGCTTCCGATCTGATCCGATACTTTTTTATGGTCTTGGCGACCTTTTTTTTTCACAAACATGAATTTGTGGAATTGAATATGGTTCTGAAAATACAGTAGATCTTCAAAGCAGTAAAAATAATGCAACCAAAGGACTGCTGAATTTTACAATTTTACACAGCATGACCAACAATATTGTTTGGCTTTTGTATCAAACCTCTGAGAGTCAATAATCCAATAAAATATTGAATAAAAGTCCATCCAATAAAAGATAAAATTGAAAATGGACGTGCAAAATACTTTTAGGGTTGGACTAATCATTTGACGTGGTTATAGATCAATTTGTGGTGTGATTTAGAATTTATGACTTTTTTTTAACAAACTCTCTTCAACGCAATAGTAATTTATTGGCGGTCCCTAGTATAAACAACCAGCGGTAGCAGCGGCACTTCCTGTGAGAGCTCCCGCACCATGACACAGCAGTGAATGTGCATGTGAATGTTATTGAAAAAATAAAATACAGTTAGAAATCTTACCCTTTTTGCACGTTTATGTTGTTTGCTGCGAGCGGCGAACCATCCCACTTTGATGGTCCTTGAACGCACCATCTCATTTTTTCCCAGATCTAGACTACATTTTTCCCATTTGTCTTTCATCTCATATTTGTTCCCAAAAGCTGATACGATGTGGGAATGCATAAAGGGAAGATGACGACGACGTTATTGAGTGCTCATGTAAATATTTGTCTGGTTCACAACCTCAAGTTAATTCATGCTAGCCCGTTATGACGCACATCAAACAGCGACGTTCTAATCTTCTCTCTGAAAACAAACTCCAAGCTCGTACTGACGGATGGCGGGTCAGTATTTATTTTGTGCTTTTAATGCGATGTTGTTCCTGTCTTAGTTTTACAGACCACATAATAAATAAATAGCATCTGATCGCTGACGGCGACCCAGCCTAATCATCCGAAAATTGCAACTTTATTCTTATTTTATTTTACGAGTATTGCAAACATTTTTGCAGAAATGATTGTGAAAATGACTAGAATAGAACACCTTTATTGTCATTATGTAAAGTACAACAAGATTAAAAAAGGCTTCTCCTGTTTCAGTACAAACCCAGTAATAGAAAGTCCAAAGCTCAATAAAAGTACAAAAGACGCTATACACAACGTATTGCACAAAAGTATGGCACGGAACTACAGGTGCCCTACATTCACTGCACGGATGAGGAATAGTAGGTAGTTTTGCAGGCGGCAGCAGTAACAGCGTTTTAGCTGTAAGAGTTCAGGATGGTCATCGCTCTCGGAAAGAACTGTTCCTCGTCTATTTGCCCCCACTTCAGTGCATCAGGCGGCAGCAGCTCCAACAGATGAAAACCGAGGTGTGAAGTGTCCTTGATGGTGCTCTGAGCTCTGCTGGGACACCGGGAGGAGTAAATATCTGTCAGGGAGGGGAGAGGGCAGGCCAATGATCCTCTGTGCTGCCTTCACTGTCCTCTGAAGCCGCGTTCTGCCTGCCTCAGTGCAGCTCCCGTACCGTTCTACTTTGTTCTCCTACAATTACTGTTCTTTTCCCATGATTTCTTGTTTTTTGTTAGTTTTCTTGTTTAATAACTGTGCCGAGGGCCAATAAAACAACAGCTGTGGGCCGCAAATCTGCCCCCGGGCCACACGTTGGACACCCCAGTTTATAGTATAAGAACGCGGGAGCGTCTTTCTGCTTTGAAAGTGAGTCCGCTTACTTGACTTCCTGTCTGCACGTGGTCTTTGGTTTACGGCATTCCGAGCTTGAGCGTTTTGTGGTTGCGTACATGCTCCCATAAACGAATAAAAAACGTAATTGTGGTCCGTAAAAACGAGGCTCGCCGTAGACCTACTGTAGTTACAGCAGAAGAACGCACCATGCGCCACCACACTACTCTCAACACTGGACTGTAAAACCAGCCTAAAGACGGACGTTGGAAGGATGATGAGGAGGTGGTCCATCTACCACTCAGTTTAGTGCCTCCCACACGGCAAGATGCAATGATTAAGAGTGGTTAGCATGCATTGCTGCACACTACACACCCATTTGGGACGTATTTAGTGCAATGTCCGAGTACTGACTGTGCTGTATTTTGACATTCAGTGGTGCGACAATTGTTTGTCCCCTTCCTAATTTCTTATTTTTTTGCGTGTTTGTCACACTTAAATGTTCCAGATCATCAAAGAAATGTATTACGCAATGACAACACAGCTGAACACAGAATGCATTTTTTATTATTAAGGCAGAAAACAAAAGTTCTAAAGCTTTGGAAAACGTGAAACAGTGGTGAACCTTCCCAGGAGGGGCCGGTCAACCAAAATGACCCCCAGAGCGCAGCGACGACTCGTCCGAGAGGTCACAAAAGACCCCACAACAACATCCAAAGAAGTGCAGGCCTCACTTGCCTCAGTTAAGGTCAGTGTTCATGACTCCACCAGAAGAAAGACACTGGGCAAAAGCGGCCTGCATGGCAGAGTTCCAAGACCAAAACCACCGCAAGTTATCACAAACGCTTGATTGCAGTTGTTGCTGCTAAAGGGGGGCCCAACCACTTATTAGCTTTGGATTTGTTTTCTCCCATAATCATAAAACATTTCATTGAAAAAGTGCATTTTGTGTTGAGTTTTGTTGTCACTGACTAATATTTCCATTTGTTTGATGATCTGAAACATTTAAGTGTGACAAACATGCAAAAGGGGGCAAACGCTTTCACACCACTGGAGGTGTCATTGGGTGTGGGTGTGGGCGTGTGCATGGAGAAACCCAGCTGTGATTTGGGCAGCGGCTGTGCTTGTCCAGCATGCAGGCAGTTGTTCTTGAATCATTCAAGATAAACAAACACGGTCATTCACCAACCAACACTGTGACAAATTGCACAACAATATCAAGCGGCAGAAACTTGTCTCGATGAAAGCTGAGTGAAATGGAATCCCTAATTAATGCTGTTGCTGTTTGTTTTCCTGCATGTCAACAGGACTGCTGCGAAACAGGAGAGGCGACTTTTGCGCACGGTAATGGTTTAGTTTGTCTGGAAAAGGCTTCCACTTCCACTTGCACAATTCAACATGTCCGAAAAGGAGTAGGAAGAAGCAGAGCTTATTCAATTCTACCCCTTCTTCATGTCTCAGCAATGACTGGCACACGTTGAACGCAGAACGTGAGCAAGCTACCGGTGCTGTGACGTGAAGTCATTCAATAGGCTCTGATTCTTCCTGCTGCTTTTCAAACGCGTTGAACCTTGTGACTGTAAACACGCGATGCACCTCAATGTCACCTTGTTATGCTTGTATGAGTACATGCAGGATATCGACCAACCAGATTCATGACATTCAGGATCAATGATATCAGACACTGTGGTGCTTTTCAATAAATAACAATAAATTAATTTAGCATGCATTACATCAGACACCGTGGCTTTCATTAAATAATAATACATGAATGAATTCAGGGTCAAAAATATCACACACTAGTTTTTATGAAATAAAAAGAAATTGTGAATTCAGGATAAATGATATCAGACACTGTGGTTTTCATTAAATAACAATACATGAATGCATTCAGGATAAAAAATATCACACACTAGTTTTCATTTATTAATAATACATGATGAATTCGAGATACATGATATCAGACACTGGTTTTCAGTTGATAATAATACATGATGAATTCAAGATAAGTGATATCAGACACTGGTTTTCATTCAATAATAGTAAATGATAAATCGAAGCTAGATGATATGATATGAGATTTAATAATACAAAAATATTCAAATGTGGAAATACAAAGACAATCAATAATAAAAAAATATACAAATGTAGTCATATTCTTTTTCCATTTTGTCATTGTTTTTTCTGTATTGTCTTTGTTTTTTCCAATTTGCCGTTGTTTTTCCTGTTTTGTATTTGTCTTTTCCACTTGCGTTTTGTCATTGCATTTAGTAATGACAAACACAAAAGAATGATTTCTGCATTGTCTTTGTTTTTTCCATTTTGGCGTCGCTTTTCCTGTTTTGTGTTTGTCATTACTAAATGCAATGACAAAACGCAAGTGGAAAAGACAAATACAAAACAGGAAAAACAACGGCAAATTGGAAAAAACAAAGACAATACAGAAAAAACAATGACAAAATGGAAAAACAATATGACTATATTTGTATATTTTTTATTATTGATTCTCTTTGTATTTCCACATTTGAATATTTTTGTATTATTAAATCTCTTTGTATTTCCACACATATTCCCTTTTAATTTTGGCACTCCTGTGATTCCATACTTGACCAGTACTGACACAGTACTAACAGTGCATCAAACCTAACGCTAACTTGGACAGTAACATGCTGTATCTCTCCATTCTTTTTGAATGGAAATACTCCTATGCACTTTATGTTGACGTGATCAATAATGCTTGATTAAAACGTGCATTGTTTCTCTCAGACAAAGCGCAAAAAAATATAAAATAAATGTTAGTTCCATTCCCAGTGTCACAGTGCCCTCTACTGGTCAAGCTAAGATAGTTTTGTCTCAAGGTATGTTGACGTATTACGACTTGTGCATAACTTACAAATAACGTGTGTGAACGGGTGTCAACGATGGCATAACTTATTGCCCGCGGATGTGGGACGTATGAATCATACGTTGACATACGTCGAAAAGTTTTATGTAGCCGTATGCCGGACGTATGCCGGCGTGCTTCCGCGTGCTGTTAACATATACAAAACTTACCCATAACTTATTTGACGTACGCCAGCGTATTGGCCAAATTTTTCATACGTTGGCGTAAGCTGGCTAAATCGTCAAGGTGTGACAGGGCCTTTATTTGTGTTCCATGCTTGAGCTCCCCATCCTGACATGTGAAAGGTTTAGTGTTTAAGGTCTAAGTTGAGGTTGTATTTTTCCCGTGCATGTGTGGCCATGTTGCATCATCAGTGAAGTGGTGATTCTCAGCTTCCTTCTGATGAGTAAGAGATTCCTTCCCACTGAGTCACGTTATTTCAGTGACAATGAGGCTTTTCGCTTGGTGATGTTTGCACAAAGGCACTCGGAAGCTGGCATTCTCACGTCAAATTCTTCACATGCGCCTCATCAAGCAAACACAAGCAGAACCAGACGGCCCGCTGCAACACTTACCAAGCAAGGATAAACACTCATAGGACGACACCACAGTGGTTGCCCCTCAGCCTGCTGCCAGCCATCGTCCGGCATTTCGTAATGGCACACTTTTGTTGCTACAGTGCCAGTGAATGATTATTACTTCCTTTCCATCTTCCAAGCCGGGACCGTCTCCATCCAGTCCGACCAGCACAGCCTCACCAGATCCGTGCAGGAGGACGCGTTCTTCTCCGTGAACGTGACCTGCAGTGACATTCCCACCTTCCGCTGGACCTTCATGTCCAGCTCGGTGAGCCGCACCATCGGCACCTGGCAGCCGGGGGTGTTCACCAACATCACGGAGGATTACAGCAGCAGGGTGCGGGCCCACCGCAACGGCTCCATGAGCCTGTCAGACCTGCGGCTGCAGGACGCCGGGTATTACGTGCTCACGGTGACGGATGTGTCGGGCAACAGCAAGGATGCAGGATTTGTCCTCAAAGTCAACGGTGAGTGGCTGTCAATCATCGCCATCTTGAGTACGTAGCGGAGGAGGAGGGGCGGACTGCTGCTTGCGATTCACAGTTAGAAAGGACAGAAAAGAACAAGGAAGCGAGTTGCTCCTCGGACGCCGTTATGTCAAGTTAGCCCCTCCCCTTCTGCCGCTCATCCCTTAGGGGTGGGTGATACGGTAAATGTTGGTATCATTCAGGTACTAAGTAAATGCATGTCCAGTATCGCTGATGCTGATACTGATACAAATACTTTTTACTGTAATTTTTCTAAGCGGTTGTGATCTTTTCTAGTTGTTCCCTCGCTCTCTCGCGGTGAACTATTCGCGGATTCGCTCGTTCGCGGATTCGCTTGTTCGCAGATTTTTTTAAAAGTGCAATTTTGCAAGTTTTTTTGTGTTCTGTGTCCTTGTGGTGTATCATAGCGACCTATCGGTGCTCTGTTGCATGTGTCTGTTATTGTATTTACGACTGCTACCAGTAGAGAGGGTTGTAGTGTCCAGATGTGTCCAGTAAATATAGAGCCACAACAGTCCTGATTGGCTAGGTAGGAACCCGCCCATTGTGTTCTGTGTTCTGATTGGCTGTAGACCATTGTCAATCAATCTCCTTGGTACAGGACTGCCTGTTTCCTGTTGCGATCATACAGGCTGAATGAAGGCAGAAGTTAAGCGACTGTAGGGCCTCCTGGAATACTTTAAATTCATCTTCAGTTCACGGAGGATGAGGAGGAATATGTTTTAACAAGGGCACAAAAACACGACAGCCTCTGGACGCCAGGACAAGCCACGATCAGAGGCGTGAAATACGCACGAGTCACTTCAGTTCTTGTGTCCAGTCTCGTAAGTTCATCGTTAAAATTCAAACGAAACTTGAACCTTGAGTGTTTAAACAAGAGAGAAATGTGAGAAAATGTTATTGCCTAATTGAGAAAAGTGTATGAAGTTTTACAGCCCTAAAACGTATAGAATCATTATAGAAAAATATAGTTGGCTACTTCGCGGATTTCACTTATTGTGGGCTATTTTGGGAACCTATCCCCCGTGGTAAATGAGGGAACACTGTGTAGTCAGAAAACGATTCAAACAATCTGTTGTATTTGGTAGTAGCAGTTAAATATCCACATTGACTGACATGAATGATGTCATCACTTCACGATCATGCATGGCTGGATTTCATTTGTCATCAGTGCTGAGCCCACACGTTCCAACTGTGCATTAATTGTATGAAAAGTAAAAAAAAATCATGTTGATGAGAATTTCTTATAGTTGTGAGATTCAAAGGCTTTATTGTTGCGGTCCAAATCAAGAGCATCTTCACAAAATAAAACCCAATTAAAGCTTGAGCTTTATGCAAGAGAACAAAAAGCTAAAAGTGTTTATCGTAAAAACGGGGTAAAGGGGCAGTTGGAGTCACCTTGCTGGATGCGTCCTACGCGTGTCCTACGTAGCTTATTTCATCTGTTCTGTGTATTCTTCGCCTGTGAGACAACTCTGCATTTGTCCTTCACAGAGGTGCTTTTCGAGGACATACAGTATCTGTCGGTGTCAGCCGCGGCGCTGGGCTGCTTGACGGGCCTCCTCATGCTAAGCGTGTGGCTCATGAACAAGGCCTATAAGAAGATAGCGGCATGGAGACGCAGGAAGCAGATGCCCGGTAAGAGTCATGTGATCAATACGAGCATGGATTACATTCAGCTGCTGTATCAACATGCTTTATTACAGGGGGGTCCAAACTATTTAGACTAAGGGCCCCATACTGAAAAATGTAAAGATGCGGGGGCCGGTTTTACTTTTTTTTTTTTTTTTTTAAACTATCCCAAACAAAATATTTAAATAAATAAAAATATTTAAATAAATATGTGTATATATATTTATGCATATAAAATATGTATTCATTTTATCAATGCCAAAGCGTACTGCTATTAATATTATCAACTGTTTCTCCTTAATTACTTCTTCTTTTACATTTTTTTCTTATACTAGTATGGCTTATTCTCTTAATATTTAGACTTATTATCATAACATTATCGCATTCACCCAACCTAATGTTCCTAAAATTTCAACCTAATTCTTTGTTTGGTTTGTTTGTTCTATAATATTTCAACTTTACGCTATTTTTTTATGTTAAAATAATGACTTTACTGCCTTAATATTTTGTCATTATTCTTGTAAAATTACTGGGGTTTTTTTCATTTTTGCTGTTTTTTTTATGTTATTGCTTAATCGTATTTTTAGAATGTGCAGAGGGCCAGTAAAAAAGCAGTTGCGTGCCGGGGGCCACACTTTGGACACCCCTGCTTTATTAGAATGAGCACTACTGTACGTGAAACCCTGAAAGCCTGTTCCCATCACTGTCGAAAGGACGAGTGGGCTGGGCGTGAATGTGGGTTATCTATTGTGTTGCAGTTTGGGTGTGACAAGTACGAGTACAAATGTTTGTCTCATTTCAGTCCGCTACTGACAAGTTTTTTGACGCTCCATTTTTTGCAGAAAATGACGCAACAGAGCTGCAGCCTCTTTGACACATTTTCCTTTTGTTTGGAAACCTGTCAGGACTATTTTTAATGTGGCCACAAGGAGCAGGAAGGACTGTTCAAAATGGATGTTTACATACAAGACAACTCACACGAGGAGGACGTGATGATCACACTGCAATTTTTGATACTGTACTTGATATTTTTGTATACTGAATATGAACTGTATTTATTGCCAATGCATTGTGATGGTTTTGAATAATGGCCTGCTCATGAGGTCAGCTTCTCATTTGTTTTATATATTCCCAACACACATATACATTAGTCATGTGATCAACATGCATGCTGTCCAACAGGAGGAGGGGTTACAGTAAAACAGTAGCACAAGCAAACTATGCTCTTTATTTTCTATCAAAGTGTAAAAACACGAGCGAGTGAGCATGAACCTGTAGAACTCTTGTAAAAGTCCTCAAGAATAAAAAGGGGCATGGATTTTTGTAACATGACTTCACGTCGTATGTTTCGTTGTCCAGATGCGTGGGGTTGTAATAGTGGGGGTGCGTTTAAGGGCAGGGGGTTAGGGCGGCCATGAGGAGCTCCATCTTGTAGACAAAGTTCCGTCCCTCCATCTTGCTCCAGTGGACCTCCTTGTACGGCCCCCTGAGGTGGCTCCACTTGGCATCCTGGATGACGTCACTCTTGGGCAGCTCCTTAGTCTGGCTGCGGGGGAACTGGACCACGACTTTGCAGCCGCTCTCTGGACCGTTACGCACTGGAGCGAGCGAGCGAGCGAGCGAGAGAGAGAGAGAGAGAGAGAGGTGCAGAAGTCATGTTGGATTTGATGCTCAAGCTTTCCTGAGCCACACCCCCCCACCACCTCACCTGAGATGGCGTACTCTCCGTTGGGGGAGGCCACTGTCACAGCGGAGGCGTTCCCGATGCTCTCCACCGGGCCGAGGCCCACATGATTACTGAAGCTCAGCACGTGCCAGCCCATCACTTTGGCCAGTTGCTGCACGGCATGCACCTGGTGCTGGGACATCTGCAGCAATACACACAGATGATAGGACACCTGAGGTCCCCCCCGACTAGGACGCTAGCAGCCATACCTGTGAAAGGAGGAAGTCCTGTAGCTCCTGCTCCTGATGGGACAGAGTGATGACACGTCCATCTCTGTGCACCACTCGGATCTGCTCCACACCAATGTTGAGCTGCAGCTGGATGGACCTGAACACACACACACACGCAGTGTAGTTGAACATGTGACCCTCTCGCTCCGTGGGAACAGGGGTGTCCAAAGTGTGGCCTGGGGGCCATTCTTGGAATTTTTCTGTGGAAAAAGTTTGGACGCCCCTGCCTTCCAGGGTGCTTTGTGGGGTGCACTTTGTTTTTCTGCATGGCCCATCACTTACTTGCAGATTTGCTCGTAGCCCTGAGAGGTGATCAGCACTTTAACACTGGACTCGTACACGTCGTTAATGTTGGACCAGTGAGCTTGGATCTGGGGGTCTTCAATCCGGCTGGCCAGACTATCGATGGTGCGTGCAGTCCTGCAAAACACACAATATCACAGGTCTTGACCCCCCTGTGAGATGTAATTTGAATAGAACTGCGTTGCTGTGACTTCTCCAGTCAATAGAGCAGTGGGCCCAGTGTGTACCGAGCAGTATTTACTTGCCCCAAATAGTTTGGAGGACCTCGATTGAACACAAGGCGCTCCAGATAGTGAGGTATTTCTGCAGTCTCACATAGCATCCATGCCACTGCTTGACACTTACAGACCGCTGAAGTGAAATGACGGATAGCGGTCGATGGTTTACCGGCTACGTAGAAAGATGTGCTTGGCCTGCTTGATGATCTTCTCCAGGAGACCCTCTCTCTGCTGCAAGCTGGCGATCTCGGCTTTGTCGTAGGCCAGTGGGCCGGCCAGGCGCATGCGTTTGTGGCCAAAGGGGGAGGTGGCGGGGTGCGGCATCACCACAGAACTCAGCTGCTGCATGTGGAACTACACCGCAGACAAATGGAATGGAAGGCGTTATCAACGGCTGGATGGCACTTCAGGGCTCATTTCTAATCAAAATCTTACGTGTGGGATTCAGAGACGCAAACAGTCTCACCTCTCGCATCATCTGATGCAGGTTGTGTTCCAGAACGTAAAGATGTTCATCAGGTTTGGGCTTCTCCGGAGACACTCGATGGGTCTTCTTCTCGACCGTCGAATGGCAGAGCAAGATGGACAGTTGCAGGCCTACAGAAGAAAAAATAAGACAAGTTAGCGATGCAGGTGCAAAAAAAAAAAAGCAGCGTAATCGAGAGCATTCCCACCTGGGAAGGGCTGCGAGATGATCTGATTCTTCACAACAATGTGAGGGATCAGGGATTTTATCTGGACTGCTTCCCTGGAGAGCTGTGCGAAGATCTCCTTACAGAGAAGAACATTCTGAGCCGCCTCCAGCTTCATGTGCCACGGCTGAGAACCTGCGTAAGTCAAGAGGGTACGGGATCGAAGAACTGCAACATATTTAGGAAATGTTATTAAATTATTTTTCTGCTCTGATCCGTACCAGCTTTGCTTTTGGTTTGTCTCTGGAACAAGTTGACTGTTCCGAGGTCACCGATGTCTGGAGACTGCTTCTGGATAGAAACCTGTAGGAATTGGGTGATACAGATGATGGCTTACTATTAAATATAGACTGTCTGGTCTTTTCTTATAGCTGAGAAGTGGTGCACTGGTGTGCTTAGTGGTAAAAACTATTGATATATTTCTGACAGGTAGGGGAAACATATTCACACCTTGATGTAGGCAGATCCTTCTAGATCACTAGGAATCTGAACGTCAAGGGGGCAGTAGTCCTCTGGGATCTTTTTGTCCAGATCGATGTCCGTGTTCTTTATCACCTCAAACGAGCCATGGTGAGGAAACAGAGAACCTGCATGGAAAAACATGAGTGTGATGAGACAACAGCCTTCTATGAAGCTCACCCACGGCACGACAACCTCATGTAGTTCAAGCTTTGATGGAACCACGGAGCTTTATCACCTGCACTCCCGTAGCTTAGGTCTCCCAGGATCTTGTCTCCAACTTTGCGTAGTTTCCACTGAGAACGTAGTCGCAGCAGCTCGGAGTTGAAGTCTCTCTGCCGCCGGTTTTCCTGGTTCTCGGCTACGGACTTGTTGAGCCTCTCTGCGCCCTTCAGGAGGAGCTGTGCTGCTGTGGCCAACGACTTCTTCTTACTCATCAGCTGGATCACCTGTGGAGTCTGCACATCAGCGATGGAAATAGTGAGCAGAAAAACTTCAGATGAATATACGCCGCATGGACAAAGATTACTCCATTTTTCTATATCACAGTTGTCGCTGGACGCCACACCGCGCTTCAAATTTTGCAGTTTCACTATGACGGTTTTTCAAAAAATATTAATAAACCATCGGTTTCATGGTTAAGTACAGCCTATTGTTAGCCAAAAAAATATGCATGTTTAAGCAAATTTGACATATTTCTGGCCTAATTAAGCATAAAAATGACTAAATGGGCTGAAATAAGGCATTCATGAAATGCATTGGGCCATGTTGATATGTGGTGTTGTACACTGGCCACTAGGTGTCAGTAATGTCGCTGCAACTATTTGGTGTTGTAATGTTGACGTTCCAAATTGTAATGTTTCAGAACGCAAGGTTATTGGTGGATAAGGAGGAAGTGCCGCTGTTGCTGCAGGAACCAGAGGGAGGAGGAGACAAGTGTGCAAGCTGGACTGTGTTGGAATTGAGCGCTCCTATTCCAATAAAACCTTAAAGAACGTCAGTCTCTGTGTGACACCATAAGAACGCTACATCACATTAGCCACCGCAGGAAGTCTCAGAAGTCAAAACAAAACAAAACACAAAAAGCGTGTGACATGTGTGAGTCTATATTTTGTCTTATTACGTCTACTATATAGGGTCATACGAGCATAAAGGTGACAATATGCGTGTTTTTTCATGTCTAGAGGGCTCTAATAGTGTTAAAAACTGTATTTAGAAGGTGGTAAATAGGTTTTCTATGCTCTAACTTTGCGTAAATTCACTTATCATAGTCGGGTCTAGAACCACTTAACTGCGATAAACGAGGGATGGCTGTACACATGATATTGTCACTTGACCTTGCTCATTGAAGGATCCTGAGACACCGGGTCTAGCGCCATGTACTTCTTCTCCTTCACCACACAGAGAACATCATAGAGGACACACATCTCCGTCAGAGCACTGCGCAAGTTGTTTCGCACAGAGTCCCAAGGCCACAGGGATGGCTGGAACTTCACTGTGCCTGTGTGAGAAAAAACGCATGTCAGATGTAATATGCACAGAAAATAGCAGTTTAAAACTAAAACTGAGGTCATGTTTGATAACGTGCAGCCTTTCCCCACAGGACTGCAATGTATTTGTGGAAGAAAAGCAAAATGAATGTTTAACAATACAAATTAACCTTTGCTCTCTTGCTTCTTTTGGTAATTTTTTTACGTCACAAACAAGATTTTAGCTGCTTATAGGTGGGGGAGGGGCCCACAGCAAGACCCGCTGCTTGTTGAGAAGAGTGATACACGCTTTCTCTGAAAGAAAAAAGGACCAGAAAAAGTCGCTAATCGCTTTTTTGACAAAGACAAAGAGTGGTGTGATTACTTGGTACACATAGCGTGGCAAGTTGGGAAAGAGCACTGCAGGTTACCCAGCATGCCTTGCGGTGTGTAGTTAAGGGTGTGATGTGACTTTTTTGATGTTTGTGCAGTGCATAGGGTTGCACCGTGTGTTCCGTATGTTTGTTGAATGAATGAGGCGGGCGTTTGCGTTAGTGACCTCCTATTCCTTCGTGCAGTAGTGGAAATGTGTATTTGTTAAGCTAGTAGCCGCAAATGAAGTAATCCCTTATTTATCACGGTTAATTGGCTCCAGACCCGACTGTGATAAGTGAATTTCCGCCAAGTAGGATTCCTTCATTGTAAATGGAATATTTTCGTAGTTATGGCATAGACACCTTGTTTACGATCTTCTAAATACGGTTTTTAACATTATTAGAGCCCTCTAGGCATGAAATAACACCCCTATAGTCAGCTTTATGTTCATATTGCCCAATATAGTAGATAAAATCAGAGAAAATTAGCCTTTTAAGACATACTGTATATAAAACTTGTGCTCGTGTGTGTCGCCGTAAGTGTGCTCCGTGTGGCAGACAGAAAGTACGTAATGTCGTGGGTCACGGCCGCAACAGCGGCCTGTGTTATTATTATGACTATTATGATTGTGCCTGTTGTGAGATCATTTAAATCTGCAATAAAAGCTGGTTGTTCTGGCGATCCACCCTGATGCCTGTCTCACCGAACAATTACAGACCCCTAGTGACCAATGTAGAACTTTACATTCACAAAGTTAATGCATCTTTTATATTAGCATTTTACTTCATGTAGCCATCTGTCCTTGAAAATGCTTAATTGAGGCAAAAAATACATACAATTTGCTTAAATATGCATATGTTTGACTAATAATAGGCCGTGTTTAACCACAAAACATCATGATTTAGTAACTACCTTGTTGAAAAACAGTGATAGAGTGAAGCCGTGAAATTCGAACCGCGATGTGGCGAGGGACGACTGTACTTCCTTAAGCAAACTGCCGTTTCCAACGAGCAACTCAAGCTTGTCACATCAGTCACTCTGCTACTCATCTTACAGTTGAAGTGTGTCAAGAGGCGGTGTTACAATCCATACCGCCACCTACTGTACGCCGTAACAACGCCACAGTCACAGACAGTCGCATTGTAGTGGTCGTGAGTGAGGGCGAACGTAACAGAACTCTATTTGTGGCGGTCCAAATGCATTTGAATGTATGGGAAACACTGACGTATCAGCTAATAAAATTGTCCAAACTTCCCCTCACGATACCTTCTTCTTCCTCTGGTTCCTGCTTGCCCCACTCGCGTTCCCTGGACTCCCCCTCAGTACCATCCTCCTCCGAATCAGATCCTTGGCTGAAGTCGATCCTTTGCGCCAACTTTGCCAAGTTCTGGGACATGGACAGGGGAGGCACATATGTCTCCGTCCCATCCAGGGCCACCTCCTGTACCTGCTTCTCACAGGAGGACTCGATGCTCACCCTCACTCCTGGACCGCTGGCCATGATGTAAAAGCTGACAAGTGGAGAACAGAGAAACAGAATTATACTAGTGTTTGAAAACACGAAACGAATAACATAACGTGTGTATTTATCAGCTGAATTAACAAACAGCACAACTAGAGTAAGAATACCATGTTTACGTTTCATCGATATGTAAAACCACCAAACACTACATTTACCGCAAAGCAGGTAAGTTGTTTGGCAATTTACAGCGGAGAACTAAAGCTGAATAACTATTACTGAGGCGTGCAACATTTTAAAAACAATTCAGTTGTTTCTTGCCAGCGGGCTAGCGTTAGCTGTATGCTAATCATGGACCATATTATTAGCACAATGAAAATAGGTATAATCATATCCAGAGCTTATTTGATTTAAGTATCTCTTACATGCGGTTTTCTCAGCCGTTTGAAATAAAGTTTGCTCCCTTGAGTTATGCTAATGCATCCAATGCCGCCGTGGGACGTTCATTTTATTCTCTCCAAAAAAAAGCTCTATATAGTCGCCATTGAGGACCCGCCTCCTCCTCTTGTTCTTCTTCTTAGTTAGTTTAATGGCGGGTTGCAACCATGACTTTAAAAGGTGCATACCGCCACCTACTGTACCAGAGTATGTAACATGGGCCTGTACAGTATCTTACTTTATACTAACTTAGATAATGAGTATGTATGTATGTATGTATTGTATAGTACTTTATTAATCACACAGCATGGAAATTCACTTGTTACAGCAGCAAGCAAGATACGCAAGTAAAGAATGAATATTGACTACAACATGGTTCAGGTGGTGCAGGTGTTGTAGAGCCTGACAGTGGTCGGTATGAAGGACCTGTGGAACCTCTCCTTCTTACACCGTGGGTGTAACAGTCTGCTGCTGAAGGAGCTGCTAAGGGAACCCACAGTGTCATGTAGGGGGTGAGAGGTGTTGTCCATGATGGATGTCAGCTTAGCCAACATCCTTCTCTCCCCCACTTCCTCCACGGAGTCCAGAGGACCGTCCAGGACAGAGGTCGCTCTCCTGATCAGTCTATTGATCCTGCTCCTGTCCCTGTCCGTGCTGCCCCCTCTCCAGCAGCCCACAGCATAGAAGACTGGAGAGAGGAGACTACTTATACTACTACTAATAATAATCTTAATAATAATACTATAATAAAATATTCTTATAATTATCTATATTCTGTTATATAATACTGTGTCCTTCAAATATTCTATCACTGCCCTCTGTATATCTCTAACCCCCTCCCCACCTGTTCCTAAAATACCCTCAAAGCTCCATTCCCTTCCTATCTTCTTAATCTTTTTCCTTAACATTACACGTTTTCCTTATATCTCTTGCAGTGTAGTAATATGTGTTCTACGTTCTCTATACTTTTGCACTTCATACATACTTTTGATTTACATTTCCCTATGAAAAACATCTTGTCATTGAACCCGGTGTGATTGAACCTCATCCTAGTTAACACTATTTCCTCTTTTCTGTTTTTTCTCTTCACCCCTTGTGCACTGATAGATCTTTGTACTTTATAATACTTTCTCCCGCTACTACCCTCGTCCCACCTATTTTGCCATTTCTCCATCATTTGTTTTTTGATTATTGCCTTGACTTCACCTTTACCAGCAGGTATATTTATAATTTCATTCCTTCTAATTCCCATTTTAGCCATTTTATCTGCTACCTCATTCCCTTCCACCCCTACATGTGCCGGTACTCAGCAAAATCTTCCGCTTGTTCTTCTTCTTCGTCCTCTATAATATGAGGGTGGTGAAAATAGCGCCACTCAAGGTGTAAAGTGTTACTGAATCTATTTTTTTTAAATACGGCTCTGAAAGTTACACATATATGGGATTAAAATCCCAAAAATGTTTGTGAACGCACTTATGCGCTCAAAATGTAAAGTGTAAGTGTGGAAGTGCGTCATTTGGAACACATCCCAGAAGGCTTCTGGCGCATTCGTACGGCGGGAGTTTAAACCAACGGAAGTGACGTTGTTGACAATTCAAAGTCAACTCTTTTGAGCCTGCACGGATTTTAGTGCTGCAGGAAAATGAATTTGGGTTTGTTTTGTACACATTTTTGCAATCCGCTTCAGTCGTAAGCACCATGCGGTGATTTTGAACGTTTTCTCGGCTTTTTAAATATCACGTGAACAGCGAAATGCCGTCGACACAACGAACTTTTTAGCCAGCTCGGCTAATTAGCAGAGCCGCTAGCTGCGTGTTGCTACACAGACATGTTTACCAGCGTACCGCCAGAACATGAACAGAGGGGCGACAAAATTAAGACTGAGCCCCAACGAGGAGGCTCAATTGATACGCGAGGAAAAGGAAAGGAGGAGGAAACTGCGACTACAACAGGTACAGAGCCAAGCATTTACTACATTCGGACTGCGAGGCGTCAAACTACTTTCATTGGTACGATCGTGTAAAAGGCGAAACGGTAGCGTCACCGTTTCTCGACGGATTCACAAACAAAGACATTCGTCACTTCTGAAATATTGAACCGTTAAGAAACTTTTATCGGTAAAATCAAAAGTGAGATCCTGGGCAGAAAACATTCAACATACCTGAAGATTATAGTACTTACCAAGCCTCCACTAGGAGTGGGCGGATCGATCTTATATCAATAGTGTCGAAACCAGGGTAGTATCAATATCTGATAAATACTGACATTGTTCAGATATCTTCTGTCTTTACAAATACCTGTGTGTTGTCTTTGCTTTGTTGATATTGTCGTTTTTTGTGAATTGGTTACAGAGAATAAGTCATTTAGAGACAGGAGAGCTTTATGAGCAAAAGGGCGAAGGATTTGAATGAGGACCAATACTACTTTTTGCTTTTGTTTCGTTTTTTGCACTGTTAACTCTATTTGTTGAAACAATTATATGTATTACTGGGGAATAAGGACATAATGTCATTATTTTATTGATATTATTACATTGTCTTATATTTTTATTTTATATTGTAATTGATATTGTAATTTTTTTGGAAATTGTTTACAGGGAATAAGTCATTCAGAGACAGGAGAGCTTTAGGGTCAAAGGATTTGAATGAGAACCAATCGCACTTTTTGCTTTTGTTTAGTTTTTTTGCACAGTTAACTTTATTTTTGTTCAAACAATTGTATGTATTTCAAGTAATTATGACATAATGTCATTATTTTATTGATATTATTACATTGTCTTATATTTTTATATACTGTTAAATTGTTCACAAATAAGTATTTAGTTTGCTTAATTTCTAAAAGTAATTTCAGTCATGATGAACAAATTAAAGACAATCTTTGACTGTCAAAGAAAAAGTTATGGGCAATATTGGACCTGTACTAACTTGGTCATCGCTATGCTGCTAACAGCCACTAGGGGGCATATTGCATGAACTTGAAGCCACTTTTGGACTCATTTTTGTCTTGCAATTGTGTGCTGACTGACACCCGCCAACCTGCCGCCTTGGCCTGACCCGCAGGTCCGTGAGCAGCAGAAACTCATCGCCTTGCAGATGCGCCAGAATGTGGAGCAGAGGCGACTCAGTGAGTTGGAGCAGCTGGAAGAGGAGCTGAGGGAGGAATGGGAGCGAGAGCGGAGCGACAAACTACTCGCGCTGCAGGCGCTTTACGAGCAGAGTCTCCAACTCGTCGGCCAAGGACAGAGGATGGCCAAAGAAAATGTAAGATGAGCAAAAACAGGCAACAAGTTTTGACTCTGAATGTGGGTGCTACAACACACACACACACACACACTAACAGCCCTTTATCTGCACAAGGAACCTGACATAGTGGCCATAGCGCAGAAGGAAGCGGAGGATCACGCGAAAGCCGCAGAGCGCTTTAGAGGAGCCCTCAGTGAGCTAAAATCACAGAGGCTCAAAGAAAGAGAGATACAAAACCAGTGAGAGTTTTTTTTAAAACTTGTTTGTGTTGGAATATCACTGGAATGGTGAGGAATGTGTGTGTCTGTACCCATTTTTCTCCAGAACAATCAATGCTAGAAAGAAGGCACTGCAGGAGGAGAAGAAGAGATCAGCAAAAGTGGCCAGCCTGCCTGCGCCTCAGCCACGCACAGTTCTGGTGATTGTACAAAATCATTGTCATTGTGCAGTCGTTGGACCGATGCACAAACAATTAGTGACACAGTCTTCTCCTTCCACGCAGGATATTGTTCCAGAGAGACCGCATGTAGGAAATAAGTCCGGCGTAAGTGCCTTTGCCTCCACACGCTACCACAGGCCCATAGCCACAGTTGACAGGGAGGAGGACGCACAGCAGGTAAGCCTTGCCGTCACTGCATGCACCGAATACCGACTTCCAGAGTTGTCTAAAGTGGTGGGCTTGTGCAAACAAGACAAACGCCAGCCGGGAAGCTGAGCTGGCAATGAGGAAGCTGCAAGACTCCCAAAGGGACTATGAGAGGAAGAGAGCGGAGCAGCAGGAGAAGGCCCGTCTCAGAGGGAAATCTGCTCTGAGGAAGGAGCATCGTTTGCTGGTATGTCGTTTCATTTGCAGACAAGCTTTGCATCTGCCGTCATTGTCACAAATGACTGGGGATGTAATCATGCATGTAGATACACGGGTTGAGATACGATTCAAAAACGATAAATTTCAAAAACAGAACGATTCGGTTCAATACGATTCTATGGTTACGTTTGTTGATGTAGACATTCATCTTACATTATAAACTTTAAGAAGCCAATTCAGTATTTTCAAATGTCCAAAAGAGCACGTTATATCCCCAAGCATGCTGTAAGGCAGTGGGGAAACTTTCAGGTGCAATGATGAAAATGACATCAAACTTTATGTAAATGGTGGAAATATGGGCCATTATTTTATTAAAAAAAAAAACAGTTTGAAATTTCACAGTTTTTGCATGTTTGTTTTGAGCGGCAATCTTTCCCACTTTGTTCCACGGCCCTTGAACGCACCATCTAACTTTCTCCCACGCTGCAGATATACTATACTGCATTTTTCCCATTTTTCATTCACCTCCTGTTTGGCCTGAAATGCTGATACTATGTGGGGATGCATAAAGGTAAGATTTGATGACGTTACTTAGTGCTAATGTGCATATTTGTGGTGCACAACCTCTCTGAAACAAACCCCAAACTTAATTCGATGATGTTCCTGTCTTAGTTTCACATAATACATAAGATAAATTAGATCGCTATAATGTGTGCTGATGTGCCCCGGTTACTAGCTAGCGCGCTGCTACTATTCACTTTTTTTTTAATTTTATTTTTTTAACTGCTACTATTCACATCCATTCTCATCTTCAGTCATGGTAAGTTATGGAGCGTGCGCAACAATCGTTTCGCCGGCAGCCCAGGCTCTCGTGTTAAGAGACTCACTGTCAACTGGGTGCTTGTCTTGCGATCCCCGGTGCATGTCTCTACAGTCGATTTAATCTACGGATTCATGTGTGTTTATCGATCCAGGAGGCTGCTACCGATATTGGATATTGAGTTGCATCAGTTTATCGTTCACAACCCTACAAATTACGGTTACATACAGAGAATATAATGCAAAAAAACTAGAATTAGAACTATCTCCCCATTCCCTGACGCTTGTGTTATGGTGCCTGCAGGATAATAAGCGCTTACTTTTGGACATGAAGCGCTTGAGCCAAGTGAACAATCAGAGGAAGCAGCAGCAGGTGTCCCAGATGCCAAATCAGATCTTCCAGCCTCCCTACAAGATACAGGAGATGAAGGATGACTTCCAGAAGCAGATGGAGTTTGCCTTCGAGGACATGTACACTAAGGAAAGGAGTAAGGACTTTTCAGTGGTGTGGTATTGGTTTCACACCCAACTCAAAGGGCTACCCTTGCCTCGCCATCACCTCTGCTACAAACTGTACGGTATACGACACGTTCTCCGAAACTGCCGACTGCAAACCCGACAAGGGAGTGAAAATTTAAGGTTGAGGCGCACATAAAGCATGCTTATTTTTTTTTTAGCAGCGGTCAATCACCACCTCATCATAAAAAACACATACAAAGATAACTGCACAATGTTAAGTTCATGAGAAATAGTGGCAGATAAAAACCTTGAACTCATCAAAATAAGTCACCGATAACAACCGTGATGATTGACACCACATGGTAATACATGATTCACTTAGTTTTATTCACGAGGAGTAGTTTTAGCCTAGCTTCTTGCTTTGCGGCTGGTGTGCGTTAGAAGCACAACACATGGTTTAAGGCGCATCCCATGCTAAATAACACTAATGATGGCGGCGAACACAAAAGGTAAGATTTCTCAAGGTAAGATCAATATTGTCTGTGCAGCAGAACTGGTGTGTGCATTTTGCAAACAGCACATCATTAATGACTTCCACTGCAAATCATTTTACAGGAATTGTTAAATTTCATATCAGAGCCACGCAATAAAACAATATTCGTGTCAGGTTTTGTGTAACAGTTACAGCAGTGGAATTTCCAGTTCACCTACAACTAACAATTTCAAAATAGATATAGAGGATCCTTTAAAGATCTCTGCAGGTTCAGAGAATGTTTCATATATAAGCGCAGATTTAATGCCTCATCGCAAATGTGTCTGATCCCAGAAATCAAAGGTGACCTGGTGGGCGAGCTGGTACCTGAACCCCTTCCAGAGGTCTCCACAAGCGATCAGGACCATGAGCTGGATGTCATGTTAGAAGAGCCCACCACATCAGAACCAGGAGACCAGCAAGTGGACCGAAAAGACGCAGTACAAAGTGCTCAAGCGGAGGAACCTGCCTGTGGTACCAAACACAAATCTCACACCTTTCATTAACCTCTTCAGCGGGGCCTCCAAAGTCCAACATCCCTAAAGTTGTACAATTACAAATGGAAGCAAAGGTTTCTGCCGCCATTCTTGATAAGCTAATGAGACAATTTCTTACAAACGCTTTGAACGAAGCTCCAGCATCTGGAACAATCCTTTTTTTCCGCTTGCAGTGGAGCCCCCGAGACATGATCCCAAACAGCCCCTGAAGAAGCTCCTCAATCGCATCAGGAACCAGAGGAACCGACCCACTCGCCACGGCAGTCGCGTTCCTGCATCACATTCACCGAGCACCGTTGTCACTCAGGTCCCAGTGAGGGACACCACTGTCTGGTCGCAAGTGGTCCCAGAGCGGGATACTGCAAACCTACAGCAGGTGCCAAGGAGGGACACAATCACTGAGTCAGAGGTAGGCTCAGAGCGAACCACGACCATCGACACAGGTTCTCTGAGCAGCCAACCTCTGCTGGTTGAACCCCAAAAACCCACTAAGCTCCCATCATCAGCATCATCAGGTAATGTATTCAAGACTGCTGAGAAATAGGAAATATTATTAGCATGAATCCTTTGTTGTCCTCACTAGTATTAAAGCATTCTCTCAGCGTGAAGGTTGCAAAGACTGATGTTTTCCATCTTTTTCCTTTGGATTCGTCGTCAGTGGAGCCAACAGGCCAGTCAATTCCAGCAGACGGTCAACGCCCAGATGAGCGTTCCACCAAAATCATGGACTTTGAAGAGGAGCGACAGCTAAGGGTACCATTCACTCATTTCAGTCAGATCCACTGGTAGTCAGCTTTGAGTAAACTAGTGGTCGCAAACGAATCGGCCCAAAGAGCCGGCTCGCGTCGTTGTTTTCCTTGTCCTTATTTCAGTTAAAGGCGAATGTTGTTGGTCAAGATGTGTGGCGGCGTCTCTTGTGTCCACACTGAGCAGGATGAGGGGCGGTGTTAAACACGCTGTAGTGCTCTTAGGGCCGATTCGCACGGAGAAGAGAGCATGAAGAGATTTGACCTACCGGTACTTTGACTTAATTTGTCTATTGAGATGAGTCTCTGTTTTTGTATTTTATTTATAATATAGAATATTTTTGTAGCCGTTCGATGAGGTTTAAATAAATCCATTTAAATAATAAAAATGTGATATCATTTATTTTTAACATTAGTAATTCACTTTACACAATACATATCATTTGGTAATAAGACGACAAAAAAAACAGCGGAGCCACTTGGAAGCTGAAAGAGTCGGCTCTTTCTAGTGAGACGAGCCAAAAGAACCGGCTCTCTAAAAAGAGCAGAAATGTCTGACTAGAGTAAAGTCCTTGTCCCACCTGCCCTTTTGTACCATCAATGCTACTTTTTCAGGGCACTTTGACACGTGCACTCTGGGATGGTTGATTGAGTGATGGGCTACCTGTCAGGTGTTGTGTTGTGAAGCAGCAGGTGTCTGACATTAGTTAATTAATTTAAAATAGAGGCCAATCAGAGTCCCCAGGCCTGCCTTGTCAGCTCAAATATGACAGGTTCAACATCTTATGTGTGAAGTTCCTCTGTGCGGGAGGATGAGGAAGAGATGCTCCTGTTTGTTTCCAATCAGTTGGCTTGGTGCGCCCTCACAGCCATGCTTGTTTGCTTCTTCTCCAGCAGATGGAGCTGGAAATGGAGAAGCAGCAGCAGCTGGCCTTGCTCAAAGAGCTGGATGACCAGAGGGCTCAACTGGAGCAGCTGCTGTTGCTTGAGGCACAGCAGGAGGTACCGCTCCATGTCCAGGAGACCCACGGTCCGGAGGTTAGCAGCTTATATTTTCATGTATCATTTTTCTTTGTCTGCTGTTGCTGACTTGAGGGATTCTTTCATATGTCACACTTTTGCTTTCTAATGTAAAGGTTTGAAATTCAGCACTGATTAAATTTCAGCTTCCTGTTGCTGATGAAGACAAGCACGCCAGAAGAATCAGAGACTATCAAAAGCGCCTCCTGGAGCAAAACAGGCATGTTTCTACATATTCCTTCCATTCAATTACCTGGTTTTGTATTCAGAGAAGTGTAGTCCCATCTTTGTTTTTTTCTTTTTAATGGTAGAACTCACAAGAGGTCGGTGGAAGTGGCTCGACAGCGCCTGGAGGAATACCAGCACGCTCTTCAAATGCATCACAACATGGCCGCCGTGTCTCTGCCGCCCGCTGTGGTGCCCCAAGGCACCCTTCACCCATCAATGCCTAGTACTCAGCATGCACGTGTTCCAACTCCTCCCTTGCTTCCTGCTGCCTCTGCAGTGCCAGCCCGCATCCATGATGGCCCTCAGACTGCTGTCAAAGTTGCCTCAAGACGGTCCGCTGGTCCAGCCTTGCCTCCCAGTCTTCCCTCATCCAGTTCCAGCTTCCTGCCCGGGGAAGTGGCGTCAAGTTCAAACAGTTCCAGGAACCAGACGCTGGATGCCAATGCCCTGCTGAGTAGTAGTGTGGTTCCTTCTCAATCGGTCACCAGAGAATTGATTCCTCCTCCAGCAGTCACTAGGGAGATTTTTCCTCCTCAAATGATCACCAGAGAGCCACGTCCTCCCAAACAAGTCACCAGAGAATTGCTTCCTCCTCAAGCGGTCACCACAGAGTCCGTCACCACCGCCAGCATTCCGTTCCAGAAAGCCACTGGTCCCATCCCAACTGTCACAGAGAGTGGTCCTCCGCTTGCGAGCTTGCCAAGGTCTGAATCCCCGGCAGATGACATCTCAGAGCGGCCGAGACGTGGAGAGGTCCAGAGGGCTCCTCACGAGAGGCCACAGGTTGAAGAGGAGAGTCTGGACAAGCTGGGACAAAGACAGGAAGACAACCTGGAGCTCCTGAGGCAGCAAAAAGAGACCTTGCAGGCTCTGATTAAAGTGGAGGCACAAGTTAGTTTTGGTTGATTTGTTTTTAGTATCAAGTCTATTTTCCTTTCCTGTATTGTCAAATGGTTACATTTGAACGACTTGTCATTTATTTGGGATAAAGTGCTTTAACTAGCAATGCTGCTATGTTGTGAAGTTGACGCCCATGACTCCTTGTACTTGTGCTTTCAATCGACAGCCCCCCAGTGAGGTCTTGCCACCAGAGGATACTGGTCAAACTCGCATCAAACTACTTGCGTCCCTGCTCAAAGCCATAGAAAAGTCTAACAGAGAGTCATCACCCCCCAAGGAGGAAGAAGGCCCACAACACCAAGCCCCATCCACCATTGAGACGGGTAACAGAATGTGTTGCACTGCAAGCTTTGCAACATAAGTCCCACTTCCTTTTTGCTCCTTCCTCAGTAAAATTTAATGTTTCTCCTCCAGCCATGCTCCCTCCTACTCGAGCAGCCAAGCCCCCGGTGACTCGGGTCCGGCTTGGTACGACCATGAAGGAACAGCATGAGCTCAGTGTGATTCAAGAAGTGGAGACTCCAATCAACACCAGCCAGGTCGCAGGTGAGCTCACACAGCATGCCTGCATGCAACCCTTGGACTTGTCGCCAACTTCCGAGACTTGATCCCTTGACTTTCTCCTATCAGACCCGGAGGATGTTTTCTCTGTACCACAACACACCATCGACTGGTCTCTGCAGTCCTCTGTGGCCACCGAGCACACGTTACAGACCCCCTCCACATCTAGCAGCGGGCAGCAGTCTGCTGAAAGACCAGCCAGCGTGGAGATGGGTTCGACAGGGTCCCGCCTACACCTCAGTCGGCAGAGACTGCCGATGGGGACGGGAGAAACCCCAGACTCCTCTGAGCATGGCAAGTATTAAAAGATGGCAATTGAAGTCTAGTCCGGTGCAACTGCTTTGGCTGCGGGACCCACCATCATCCCTTAATGACAAGTGGTGACCCAAATTACAGAAATGCTTTAGTTTAGTTTAAGGACAGTGTGCAGTTTCATTAAAAAGATGTCTGCACCAGATTTAGCTCAGAGCTAATTTTCATCTCAGTTGTTACATTTAATGAAGATCGTGGCGTCTGAATCTGAAGCAGGAGTCAGCCCTAAAAGGTGGATTAACGTTTCAGTCTGTATCCACAACTCCATTTATTTGAACAAAGTGTCAAGGTTTTTTATTTTTGTTCCTGCTAACCTTTGCTCTCTGTTTGCGAGCTAAGCAGACTAACAGGCTCTCTCATGACCCCAGTTGTTTCATTTCAGAGCCTTTCCTTTCAAGCCAACTGAACGTACTCTGATCTTCAGCCTCCAATGAAATGCATTTTAAAAATGTTCTTTTTACAGTGACAATCTTATTAGTGATTTGACATGGCAATTTCGAACACCCCCAAATATGACAAATGGATAACTAGGAGACATTCCATATATAAGAATAAAACACATGAAGGCTAAACCAGGCAGGATACTACTAACGCTGGTCTTCCAAGCCACTACACCATAGAGCGTTGTCAGTAAGTAATAGACAACACCCTGCTGCATAAAAATCCCCTTCAGAATAAAAGTGCAAGACCAATGACCCCAAATGAGAATCACCGGTAAAGAACATTAAAAAATAAGCTCCTTTTCTCCAGGTTCACACCACCACATCTCATCCGACTCTGGGTGGGGGGCCGACTACTTGGGTCCAGAGCTCACAACCCAGGGCTCCCCAGCAGATGATGGCACGCCACCTGGGGACGCAACTCTGCTGGTAGGGCCCCACACTCTTCCACTCTTCTTAAAGTTGGTACACATTTCTACTGTCCTCTGAGGTTCACATGCTGTGGATCAATGATGAAAAATAGCCAAATCTGAGTGCCTTGGTAACATCTGCCTTGGCCTGTGATTCAAGCTTGAGAAGCTCGTGTGTGTGTGTGTGTGTGTGTGTGTGTGTGTGTGTGTGTGTGTGAGTGAGCATGGTGGTGTGTGCATGTTTGAATGCCTTTTTGTGTACTGAGCGATGATGTAAATCTACTTTCCCTGAAGTGTGTTTTAGAAAGTAAAATACATTTTATGAGGGTTTCTACACTTGAACTGAGCTCAGTGTGTGTGTGTGTGTGTCTTTTTCAAGTTGAATTGTAATTGTACAAATTAAAGTGTTTGTCTTGTTAGTCTGCACATGGACCTCCTGATCCGGACTCCTTCTCCACTACCCTGTCCACTGGGAGCTACATCACCAGTGAACCTGAGGCCAATGCAGGTGAGGAACCTGTCTGCCACCACATGTTGTCTTTGTACAAAAGGACCGAGAGGTCTAAGACAGTTTGCCATCTTTAGCTAAATCACCGGCCCTCAGCACCATGGAGCCTAGACTTGGATCGCATTTCCTCGGCACCTCCTCCCTGTTGAGTCCGCACTCCTCGATGAGTGACAGCCCCGCTGCTGGACCGTCCCACACGTCTCAACTGGCCTTTCTGTTCAGGGACAGCAACGTCCAGCGCATCATTGACAGATACACCAAAGAACTTGACGTCTCTTTCAGCACTGCTGGTAAAAGCATGGTGCAGTCTAGTCCACATCAATATGGTTTATCAGTGTAAATCCCAGTCACTGATGGCATCTTGGGCTGTTTTTGATCTTCAGACAGTGAAGGCTCTGGTTTGGTGGAGCACCCCTCTTCGGTTTCCCAGCAGTCTTTGCATCAAGTCACTGAGAGGCGAGGCGAGGATGATGAAGCATCTCAAGCTGCCCACACAAGTGACCTGGTCAGTGGCTCACAAGGCAGCTTTTAGTTTGGGTTCTCATACGCGTCACGCTTCATGACGGTTTCTACATTTGAATTGAAGTCAGAATTTCCAAGGTTTGGTTTCTCCTTGAGGAAAGACTTTGGTGAACAAAGTTCCTCTTGTTTGTCTTCCAGAGCGTCAAGCCAATCCTGGAGGAGCTCTCAGTCATCGAGGGCCAGGACTCGTTCAGACCTCTGATTGGTCAGCTGGATCAATCATCCTGCCTCGTTGCTGATCACAAAGACGCCGCCATGGAGCAGCTGGTGGGTCAACCGACGGCTCACTCGTCCATGATTGGTCCGTTGCTCGGTCTTTCGTCTGGCATTGGTCAGAGTGGATGGGGCTTCACTGCGGGTCGCCAAGTCTCCCAACAGTCGAGCGACCGCTGGCTGAGAAGCGAGCAGGGCTTGTTGGCCAATCAGCTGACTTCTCAGACCCAACAGTCCATCTCATGGTTAGACGTGTGTCCAGAGAGCACTATGAGACCGCTGGTCGGGGAGTTGGATGTGTCCTCTGGCCAGCACAGCAGCAGCTCAGGTATGAGGACTCAGAAGGCTAAAACTGAGCCAACAATTCCATGTTGAACTTGTTTGCAGGTGAAAGAACCTACACGGATCTTGGTGCCTTGACTGAGCCCACTGTGCCGTCTTACCCATCATTACCTCCTGAAGCCCCCTCTCTCAGTACTTCTGTGCCGGGTCTGAATCCCTTACTGCAGAACCAGCCAAGTGCAATAGAAGCAGGCTCACAGCACAATGAAGGTGACGTGACATGAAACCACAAATGGAGTAGATCACTGTGCCATATTGGCCCACTGCAGCTGGACTGGAATGGCAAAGTGAAAATGCATTTTCATCTCAATCTCAAAAATTTGACGGCCTCCTCCTGTGATATTTCACGTACCCGATCCAGACACGGCAAACTCCTCTGAGGGACAGCTGTCGAGCGGAGAGCTCAGCGTTTCCACACATTCCGACTTCCGATCTCACGATGGTGAATCGGACAGCGAGCGGTCTACCGAGAGCTTGAGAGCAGAAGACTCCTCCTGCCACGAAGCAACCTCACTGCTTGTGGTGTCTGCACTCATGTCACCTACTGCACAGCTATCGCATTCATCCGCCAGCGACACTTTGTCCGCATGCAGCATCCTGCTACAAGACGTGGAGCAGCCTGAAGCTTCAGTTCCATGTTGTGACCTGCCCCCCGAAGAGCCAAAGCATGATCAGAGTTTGAACTTGATGGACATCACCACTAAGCTACTGGTAGATTTTTTTTTTTTTTTTTTACTTTTGTGCTGGTAAGTGTTGTAATTGGCTGATCTCTGTTTG
Source organism: Dunckerocampus dactyliophorus (assembly GCF_027744805.1). Lineage (NCBI taxonomy): Eukaryota > Metazoa > Chordata > Actinopteri > Syngnathiformes > Syngnathidae > Dunckerocampus > Dunckerocampus dactyliophorus. Next base: position 29,672,840 of record NC_072830.1, read on the forward strand.
CCCGTCAGGAAGCCACCAATGAGAAGGGCATCCTGGAGCAGTCCCAAATAACACTGCTGAGTTTGACAGACACCACGCTGCAGGACAGCATCGTGTCTGAGGAAGAGGGAATGTGGGAGGAGGCTTTGACAAAGGAAAGACAGAAAGGCCAACAGGTACTACAGAAGTAGTCCACAACCTTCGTAAGCTACCGCCACAAGTCAAATCCTATGTAAACTTGTCTTTTAGTCAGAAGTCACAATAGAGGAATCCTCTATTGAGCCCTTCGACGTCCACAGTCCAACACACGCAGGTAAGATCATAGCTCAGCCAGTGCATTAGAATATACATGTGGTTCACATGGCATGGAACCAATGTTTGAAATTGTTCCAGGTCTGAACATAAGTTTCCCGTCCCCCCATATGCAGGTACGCTCCTTGAGTTCAACTGGGGTCCCAGCAGAGACCTGCAGGGGGTCTTGGAGCAGAAGCGTAACGCTCTGCTTGAAAGGTCAACCCGCCGGGTGGAGGAGCTCAAAGCCAAAGCTGCTCTTGTCAGGACTGGGCAACACAGCAAAGCTGCGGTGGAACTTGGAGTGCGCTCTGAGGAACAGCCTCCAGTTTTATGCAAAGCCAAGATTCGGCGAGAAGTTCAGCATGACACCAAGTCAAATACAGCAAGGTCAACTTTGAGCAAGCAACAAAAGCCCCAACCTCAAGGTCATGACCACATCACTTGAGTCATGTCTCTGTCGGGTTTTAACATGAGCATCTGGTTTCCAGCAGTGAGCATGTCGATGCTCCACAACCCAGCTCAAGTCAAAAAAGGCAAACAAGACCTCTCGGAGATGCACAGGCGAACTCAGAGGTACCACCACAATATTTCAGCCTTGTGTCCGCTGCAAACGCAGACTTCAAGTACTGACGATGCACGGCCGTGTCATCTGCAGACTGTACGAGCAGCTGGAGGAGGTCAAGCAGCAGCAGGACATCAGGAGCAGACAAGAGGCTTACGCCAACAACCGAGAGAAGGCCAAGGCATTCCACATGGTGAACAATCATTTTTCACCTAACGTGTGTATGCACGCTTACATCTTCACTTCACTTATTGTCTTAACTTGACAGAAAACCCTACAGAAGCTTCGTGCCAAGCAGACTCGGCGCTGATCGACCCAATGGGTGTTTTTAATTTATAATTTTATCAATAAAGCTTTTAAATTATTCTGATAAAGTTGTCTTACCTTCCATGCAGCTGACATACATGCTGGCAGTCAATAGTCAGGAAATGTAACTTTCAAAATCTTTTAATAGATTAATAAGCATTCACATGTATTTTACAACAATGAAGATGAAAATCAATACACTTGATTAATTAAGTCAGGCTACTGAATTTGGCTCATCTTTGTCCGAAGTGCACTTTGCATCTATGTGAAACTTTGACATCCTGCTGCTTTACTTACTGTGTGTTACAAAATGACAACCATGTTACATGATTGAGATGCTTCACTCGCTCTTTTTTTTTTTTTAAAGAGTCTCACCCAAAACCATCAGATCGTTGGGACAGAAGGCAGCCCTCTAAAGAGCTGTTGGCACGCTCACAGTTTGGAGAAAGTGACATTCTTGATGTTGTTCTTCTCCATGGAGGCCTGAGCAGACTTCATCACATCTTCAGTCTGAAGCATGCTCATGTTCCACGCAGCCTGGGCAACATTGACAAATACGCCCCGTTACACACGAGTCCTGCAAGTGTCATAAATGACACATATTTGTTACCATGTACTCGAGTCCCTCTGCCACACTGTGGTCTCTGGAGTAGACCAGGTTCACTTTGGTTCCCTGCACAGCAACGGGGCTGCGAGCAGCAATCTCTCCGGCCAGCTCCAGCGCGCCAGTCAGCATGGCCTCCTTGTCCGCAAACACGCGGCTGGAGAAAGAACACTGAACTCTTTGACTTGGAATGCAAATATAAAATGTACAATTCAAAAATTAAATTAGGCAAACAAAGTTAAATGAAATGAAATACTCTGAAAACCAGGCAGTTGCAATGTGGCCCATTCCCCAAAAAAAAGGTTTGGCCACCTCAACAAAGCTGAGTAAAACATCACTGAAGTGTCAGGCCTGTGTAGAAATTACAAAGCCATGATGTGCTTCTGCTGTCCACCTGATGACAGTATTGGCTTAGAATACCATTTAACTAGCTGTTTTTCACTGCACATCGACATACTATTAGCTATCCAAAGGTCAAACGACAGTCCAAATTAGGCTCACCTGACCAGTCCGCTGCTCTTGGCCTCGTCTGCGTACATCTTCCTTGCGGTCAGAGCCAACTCATTGACCAGGCTGGAGAGAACCGCGACATTTCAATGAAAAGAACCGTTTTTAAACCTTCCTCTTGAGTCTATTTAATGAATTTTATTGTGTGAGTACAAGATGATTACCTGCGACTGCCAATGACTTTCGGGAGCCTCTGCAGAGTTCCCACGTCTGCTGCGAGTCCGATGTCAACTTCCTGCCACGCCAACCAGACAGAAATGTTAACCATGAATAACATGACAGCAGAATGCTATTCTACATCTGGACCTCTATTACATAATTCGCATGCATTTCATCACAGGAAGCCATTGAAGTGATGTGTCAAGTGCCTGAATTATTCTGAGAGACGCATCAGTGTCGTCTCCACGACTTAATTGCCCACTTAAAAGCGGACAAGTACGTACCTTAACCTGGAACCAGGCGTCCTGGGTACACAGGCGGATATCGCAGGCGGTGATCAGGTCGACACCTGACAATGAAGATGTTTTAATCTGGTGGGTTTGTCTTATTCAAATGAACTCACCGAGTCATCCTACCTCCTCCCACACAAGCACCATGGACGGCCACCACCACCGGCTTGGGACACTATGGGAAGAGAACATCTCCTGTGATAATTCACTGACAGCGTTCCATAGTAACAAATAATGTCAAGCGTGACGGACCCTCTCTATGACTGAGAAAGTATCTTGGAACTTGGCGATAGTCTTCCTAATGTTCCAAGAAATCCGGGCTGTGTCGTCACCCTGAGGCTGCAGTATGTCACCGGCCATGTCCATCAGGTCAATACCTGAATAATTATCATAAAGAAACATATTTACACCTAGAAAGTAGCATCTCCAAAACATTGAAACAGGTTTGATACCTGCTGTGAAGACCTTCCCTGCGGCAGAGAACACCACCACTCTGCAGTCTGGGTCGTTGGAGATCTCATTAAAGCAGTCCACCATCTCACTGACGGAGAACGCAAACAATAAAAAGGTTCTATTTCAGTGCTAAACTCGTTCATAAGCGATACATTGAAACATAATATACACTCTTTTTGTGTTTGCTCTGTAAAAAAAAAAAAGTACTCATTCCTGCCTCCAGAAAGCTTTGTTCATGGCGTTGCGCTTGTTAGGACGGTGAAGCTCCACATGCGTGACATCCTGTGCTGGGCGGCTGATGGCCAGGGTGGTGTAAGGTGGGGTTGGACCGGCTGACGACGACATGGCCCTGATGACCGACTGGCTGCAGAGCCCAAACCCCCTGGCTGGGAACGGTAGTAAACAAATTCATCCACAACAATATTAAACTCAGTGAATGTCCTTGGACACAAAACAGCTGCAGGAGGAATAAGCCAAAGAATTTAAAGGACAGCGAATACTATTTTTTTGTACTAACTCATTAGTTATTATGTACTAATACGTACTTATATGTACAAGCAATATACATGTTATCATGTTGTTGATGCTGTTGTATTTATACATTGTTATGTTCACGAATAAGTCTGTTGATAAAAAAATGTACTGTATTTACTTGGAATCAGATCAAGACCAAAATGTGCAGTATCGCCCCCACCCTACTGATTGCTACCTTCGAACCAGGTGGTGACTTGTTTGGACCATGCAGTGTGGTAAGAGGTCAGCTAAGGGCAACAACACTACGGTGTACGTGAACTGTCACACAAATACACAGCTAAAGGTTATTTAATACTTTACAACTGGACAGCCAACAAAAGCAGGTAGTAAGTCAGCAACTGAAACTTTTAGGGGGCTTACAAACGTGGTACTTGGCAACACAACAAAGCACTGTGACTTACATGATGAGCGAGCTGACCTGGAAACGAGTGACAACATCGCCCTTTGAACGGTGCAGGGTTTAAAGAAAACAAAAACTACAGCGTCAACAGGTGTGTCACAAATGCGATTATAACACACGTCACGCTTTTTTTCTCGACCTATAAGTGTGACTGATACATAAACTGCTTTTAGCTCAGTAAATGAGCCGCCTCACCTATACTGAAGTTGGTTCTTCCACGGTTTCACTCTTTTTCGTTTTGATTTGTATCCCAGAAACACTAGCGCCTCCTGTGGCCGAAGTTTAACCTTTCACCTACTTTGTTGTTGACTTTTTTAGTCTGCCTTTTTACTCTACAAGAAATATTTATCTTTTCAAAACGTCATTTTTTCACTATTAAGATCATTTCTGACTTTCCTTTACAGACTGAATTTAGAATAACCGCACAGCGCGGAACAGTTGTTCACTATCAATGTTTCACGGCGCACTCTAATTCGAGAAGACACGGGCAACGTTCGACAGTTTACTTATATCTTCAGTTCTGTTGACGCAGACATGTCCATTTTTACACCTACCAACCAAATTCGGCTCACAAATGTGGCAGTGGTGCGGATGAAAAAGGGAGGCAAACGGTTTGAAATCGCTTGCTATAAGAATAAAGTTGTCAGCTGGCGATCGGGAGCGTAAGTACTGTTTATTTCTGTTTATTATCGTCATATCGGCACGCATTCACACTTAACGACTGGTTGCCCGCTAAAGTTTGAGCCAAGCAAGCTACATGTCAAACACGAGAGCGTTATACGTGTTTTATGATTATTTTGTCTCCATTTTGCAGAGAGAAAGACCTGGATGAGGTTTTGCAGACACACTCCGTTTTCGTCAATGTTTCCAAAGGGCAGGTGGCCAAAAAGGATGACTTGTGCAAATCTTTCGGGACAGATGACCAGACTGACATTTGTAAACAGGTACAATACGTGGAGATAAAGTTTATCTTCTGCACGGTGGTCGGCAGGGGCAAACGTGCACCAACGTACCCAAAACACGCAAACGGCATAAAACACGTGCAACGGGGAAACGCTGGAATCACGTAAATGATGAAGGATCAAAAAGAAATGCAAAAGAAAAATGCTGCAAATGCCAAAAACACACGCAAACCCTAAAAACAGTGAGCGAAACGCTGCAAGTTCAGGGAACACAACAGAAGTTAGCCAGCCTGCCAGGGACACCAGACTAGAGGGCAGGTGCAAGTCTGCAATGAGAAGGTATTTTATAAAATAGTTGATAGTACTATAAAGCAACCAATAAGAAAGACAAGAAAAATTTACCATTTTGTTCCGTGAACTCGTAGCATTTCTCGCATGCATTCTTTTTTGTTTGATCCTGCAGCATTTATGTGATTGCTGCCATTTTAATTTACTGCATTTTTCTGTTGCATGCATTATGCTGTTTGTGTGTTTTTGGGTAATTTCTGTGTTTGTAGTGTTTGCCCTGTGTAGCCTATGCATTACCACTGAGGGTTGTTGCAACAAAATGAATCAGTGTTTTCTTCCATTCTGGCGACAGATCCTGGCCAAAGGGGAGCTGCAAGTGTCTGACAAAGAAAGACAGAGTCAGCTGGAGACAATGTTCCGCGACATTGCTACCATTGTGGCCGAGAAGTGCGTCAACCCCGAGACAAAGAGGCCGTACACGGTCAGCCTGATTGAGCGAGCCATGAAGGACATCCACTACTCTGTCAAGGCCAACAAGAGCACCAAGCAGCAGGTGAGGAGTCCCGTGTTGTGCAAATGCTTGTCTCTCTTCTCACAATGTTCTGACGTGTTTGCCTTATTATGACCTTGCTCTTTGGAAAAGTGCCGTCCTGTGTCATCTTATGCACATGTAACAGTAGTACTTGAGACTCTTGTTGTGGTTTGTTTGTAGGCACTGGAGGTCATCAAGCAGCTGAAAGAGACCATGGCGATCCAGCGGGCCCACATGAGGCTGCGTCTGAGGATGCCAGGCAAAGACGCCAAGAGGCTGAAGGAGAAGCTCAAACCACTCTTGCAGGTGGTTGAGAGTGAAGACTTTGACGAGGAGCTGGAAATGGTTTGTAGAGCGCGCGCGAGAGAGAGATGCGCTTTTAGGATGTGTTGTAGTCTGGTACTCTAGGTCTGGACTAAAAATGTCAAAAGATACTTGGTGGTCACTTTAGTGCAGTCTGGCTTGTGTTCACAGTGCATGTGTGGAGACGGCTACGTTTTTTATGCTCTTTTGGCTATGATTGCTGATATTCTTCTAGCTACGTGCAACAAGCTGACAAACATGGCTCATGGGTTGGAAATCTCTGATGGTATCCGACACGTGAATTACGCTGACCTTTACTGCATCAGATCGGCCCCCATCCCTGCATTTGATTACGACATATCGGGTGTGTTTGTACGGTCGGTCTTCACACTCCCCTCACTCAGGACGGGCGTCCGCTTGGTATGGTCTTGCTGGTCCTGGACTGCATTCACCCTTGACCAAACGAGCCATACCAATAACGGACCAAACGGACCAGCGTCAGTTTTGACCGGACCAAAAAGTGCGAACGCACCTCCTTTCTCTGCAAAGTTCAACCATCCTGCTTTACCTCCTCAGGTGTGTCTGGTGGATCCCGGCTGCTTCAGGGAGATCGACGAACTGATCCGCTGTGAGACGAAAGGCCGAGGCTGTCTGGAGGTGCTGTGTCTGAAGGATGTGGAGGAGGGCGACGAGAAGCTATAGGGGCGCAACAGAAGCAGGACTTTATCCCCATCAAACGTGCTTCACTCAGGCGCATATATAAAAGACTTAATGATGCTCATCACTAACGGAGCTCCTCCTCTTTGACTAATTTCAACTAATCGGCCCTTCACACTTTCTGGCAGTGTTTGCTCTGAGCTTATACATTAGCCAAGTTACCCCGCCTACTTTTATTTATTCATTTTTTTATGTGGGCACTGCAACTGTTGAAAACGTTTGTTTCAGGCTCGTCGTATTTTTCCCACAACTTCATAAGTAACTCATTGCTATTTTTTCATTAAGAGTGAGTGCTGTGCAAATTATTATTATTATTATTATTATAAATTATTAGAGCTGACAAGTGAATAAGCAGTTTTGAAATCATTACAAATCATTATTAATCACCATTGCAACGATGTCTGAACTATGGCATTTTTACTGTATTTTATTGAAAGAAAGATAAAGACAGGACAGGATTATAATATCTTTGTATGTATTAACAGCTCCAAATGAACTGAAAATTGAAATCAAACTAAAAGATAGCACACAAGTCTGAAAAACTATTTACCTTACGCTAGTTTCTTAGAGCAGAACATTTCAAACACGCTAACCGTTTTATGAGCAAAACGGGGTTGCCTTCAAAAACACCACGTAATTTAAGTTGGAAGGTTTTGACTTTATTTTCTGGAATTTCCGGGCATACTTGAATGCAGCAAATTGTACTAAGTTACAAAGTGAGTGATAAGAATATCCACATAACTGTTTTTCTTTGCCTTTCAGTTTATTTAGACCACAAATGCACGTATAGTAAGTAGTGATGTCCGGAGTGTCCCTGAATGCAGCTTGCGGTGGTCTCGTGGCAACGAGGAAGTGTAGTTCCCAGGCTAAACGGACCAGAGACGTGTTTGTGAGCGGGAGATAACGTACGTGATGTTGGACTTGCACTGCTGTTGATGTGTTCAGGTCAGAATAAAGTTATAACAGAGGCAGACTGACTGGGGGGCGCTACACCGCACCGCCGTCGCCACAACAGAGGCGTGGCTTGCCACGATACCGTTAATTATGCTAAAACATTTAACGTGATTAATTAACATGCTATTTTTGACAGCCCTAATTATATCTTTTGAATTAAGAACAAAATGAAAACGTAGTTTCCCACATTGCCATCGGAATGGTTATGTCACAGCTCAGTTAAAGAAACGCACACAACGCACGTCAAATTCCATTTACATTATCTATGGGATAGTTTGCCTGGAAAAGGGCTTGTGTGTTGATGTACTTTAGTATTTTCTTAACATGTTCAGGCGCATCTCGGTGAATTTGAATATCTTGGAAAAGTTCATTTATGAGTATTTTGAATCCAAACGTAAAACTTACAATTCACTACACACAGCGTGAAATGTTTAAAGAATGTTGTTTCATTCAAAAAATTACATTTTCAACAATAAAATAATTTACAAAGCACAGTATTGTAAACAACAGTTTCACGCGCTAATCAGCCAAGGAACTGCAAAAACCCGAGCTTTTAACTGGTCTCTTGACGTGAACTCCTGAAATCCAAATAACCTTTGCATGATATTGTAATTTTTCGAGATGCACCTGCATAGGAACGACACGTTTGTGGCCTTAGCTGAACAATGATGCAAGTTGAAAGTACAGCAGAGAGCGTGTCGGCTTCAGTAATGGCAGAAACCAAAGCAACAAAGTACCCGAATCTCATTCTAAATGTACACAACTAACACACTGGACTGCTTTCTACGCTATAAAGATGCTGTCTGCATGTGCTAATTGTAACTTCCACAATACACTTCAAATCCAAAAGGCCACCTGCTTCCTCAATAAAATCATTGATTCATGATTTCAGTGTTTGTGCTCCCACAGCTACAAGTTCGCATCCATCTTGCTGAAGTAACAGCAGGCAAGGAACGGCGCTCAAGTCATTCTAGTGTCAAACTCCATGCACATTCTCAAATATTCACACGTGAATTTTTAAATTGGCACCGATCCACTTTCATACTGGCTGTGTGTGAATGTGGCCCTGTTGATCCTGCCCAGTGGGTGAGTAGCCTCCTCCTCCTCAGGTGCACTGGTCTGAGCCCGTTCCTCTAAATTGGGACACCGTGTGGTGAGAATGAGCCCTCCTGCCAGCATCAGAGCAAAGGAGATCCATCCCAGATACAAGGCTGGTCCCCAGTCTCTCCTCACGTGCAAAGCGCCCTCTAGCGGCTGGCTGGAGTGGTGGCAGGTCCAGGCAGTGGGAACCAGCAGCAGTATCCCAGAGAGAACAAAGGCAGCCCCTGAAAAAACCTTGACCTGCCCCCGCCTGGGAAACCACACGGCTCCCGCTGCGCCGATCACAGAGGCAAAAGCCCCGGCGCCCACTGCAGCCATGATGAGGGCTCTCCACGTGCGGAAGCTTCCTGAGAGGGACATGAGCGACTGGTAGAAGGAGCAGTGCAGACGCCCATCGTGGGCCAGGTCCCAGTGATCCCATTCCAGCCACACCCCGTCCCAGTAGGCCGGCAGAGTGGCTGTGGTGTTGTCCAGTGTGCCGCTGACCTTCCACAAGGCCAGGCAGCGCGTCAGGATGGCGCAGAACCACCCCGTGAGGGACAGACCCAGGCCGGCCAGCTCCAGGTGCCGACGCATGACTCCGGCGGCCTTCTTCACTGCAGGCCTAAACCCAAACAGCTGGCAGCAGAGTGCGGAGAGGTGGGGCGTCTTAGCGACTGAGAGCATGTGTCAGGCAGCGTGTTTGTTATCACAAACCAGTTCTTCAGTGTTGGGAGAGAGAGCGAGGCGTAGCTGACTGCAAGAGAAACTCGCTGTTTGTTCTGACATAGCTTCAAAACAATCCAACTCTCCCAGTTTGAGCCCCGATGAGGGAAACAAAGGCCCACTGTGGGGTTTTTTTCCCGACCTGATTTAAAGAGCCAAACTGTTTTAGCCACCAGACAGCAACAGAGACTCCACAAGCACACGGGTGCTACTTTGCTGAAGTATTAGTCACATGCACGCGAAATAAACATGCCATCTAAACTTCAAATTGTTTGAGGACACGGTACAAGAAGGAAGCACAGTGCCTCAATTCATCATTTAGTGTCTTATTCAATGAGGTATTAGCTATCATATGCAGTATGTATCTGTTAGCTTTAGCGATAATATACTCCCTAGATATCTATTCATTACACAATGTTTATGTCACTTGTACTCCTATTTATTATTTGTATTATTGAATGAAGGTATTGTTCACCATATGTCCTGCATTCATGTATTGCTGCTCAATGCTTCTGTCCATTTTTACTCCTTTAATTTATTCTACAATGTTTTGTCAATTCTTACTCCTTGATTCATTCCTTTATGTCTACAAACCCTAGGTGTTACTTTTCTTTCCTTATTAGAAAAGTGGTAACCTGTCAACATGTTCAACGCAGGAAGTGAGCTCAGTGAAATCAGTAATTGCTAACACGTGGAGAAGAGGCAGGATTAAATAAGCTTTTTCTTCTTCCTGCTCCTTTTCAGACATGTTGAACCATGCGCCCGTGCAAATGCGTGATGTGCTTCAATGTGTCTTTGTTTCAAATGAACAAAACCACTACCAAAATTGCCCATTAGGCAAAATAGGCTCCTGCTACGGGCGCCGTGGCCTCCAGGGGGCACCAAAAAAAATCAGGAAAAAATTCACCTTGAATACAATTATTAAAACTACTTAAAACTATGAACTCTCAAAATGGAAAATCGATTCATTGATTCAATTGTGAAGAAATGCCCAATTAATTGTACGAAAGATGACAACATATTCAAACAAGTTGTTGTTGATTGTTGTATTTATAATGTATTACTATTATTATTATTTATTTACAGGATTTTTATTTTGTAGTAAGGGTATTTATATTGTATTTCAGATTTCTTGCATTTATTTCTAATTTGTTAACCATGTCAATTGGTTGATATGTTATCTTACGAATGAAAAACAGTAAAACAGATCAAATCTGGCCTCGGGCGTCACGTTGGGTAGAGCAGGTGTCAAATTCTTTACTGATTTGTCTTTGATTTGGGTCCAAATTGGGTTCGATGTTTATGAAAATGACTAAATTGTCTTAGAAAACTATGAAAACGCATACATTAGGTTCCTTGAAGGCCCGAAATCAGGGGTGTCCAAAGTTTTTCCACCGAGGGCTGCATGCTGAAATATGAAAGGAAGCAAGAACCACTTTGATATTTTGTAAATCAAAACATGTACATGCGTTTATGCTAAGAGGTATATTTCAAGAACAAAATGCCTCTCAGCTTTGTCATAGTGAAAAAATGTGTTATTAGTATGAACTTTTCCAAATATTTCAACTTTTTTCTTAAATAAGCGTGCGTTTTCTTCTCGCAATATTATGACTCATGTTCCAAAAATGGCAGCTTTATTTTGTTTTCTTTGTGTTTCATAATATTACGACTTTAAAAAATATCCTACATCTTTAAGTCTGATATTTCAGCTCTGCGCAACTAAAATTACTTGATTTTTCCTCAGTTTTCTCTTAATATTTTGACATTAATAATATTTTCTCTTAATAGTCTCACAAAATGACAGATGTTTTTTTCACATTTCTGCTGTTTTTTTTAAATTTTCAACTATTTCGACTTTATTCTTGTAAATTTGTATGACTTTATTCCCATAATATTCTGATTTGATTTTTGTGATTTTATAAAGTTTTCTCCTGAAACATAATTTTCCAAAAATGACGACTTTTGTTAATTTGTTTATATTTTTATTTTTCATAACAGAAATTTGAAAAGAAACTTCTTTTTTCTTTACAATTTCAACTCGATGCTACTCAAATGACTTTCTTTTCCCTCATAATATTACGATGTCAAAAGAAACAACTTTTTTCCCGTAATATTTAGACTTTATTCTTGTAAAATTACTGCTGATTTTTCCACTTTTGCAGTTGTTTATGTACTTTTTTCGTTTTCCTGTTAAAGTATATTTTTAGAATGTGCCGCCGCGCCCTAAATTGTCTTTGCAGCAGGTTAGGTTCCTTGAAGACTCGTTAAATTGCTGGACTGCGTGTCAGCCCCGTGGAAAAGGAGGAAGTGATGTTTGAAACATCTTAAAGCCACGTCCAGGCTCAGCACCAAAATTGTAAAAACAAAGTCGTGAAGGTGGATTCTAGACGTAGTTCTTGATGGCGTAGCTGCTGTGTGCGGAGGTCCTAGTTGGCTTGTACCCACTGGAATAGAACGTGGCCCTTGGTGGCGACCTGCTCGCACACAGAATGACCCCCCCACAGAAGAGCAGGCCAGATGTGACAAAGCCAATATAGATGGCCGCCCCGAGCTCCCTCTTGAGCACCTCAGGGACGCGGGGGTTGTGAAAGTCTCTGATGATGGTGTTGGCCGTCCAGGATACCGCTACCAGCGAGGCGAGGGCCGCCAAGCAGAAGATGACCCCCGACCCCAACACCACCCGGGTCTTAACGCGTGGGTGGCTCAGGCACTTGGTGCAGCGAGCCCCCAGCAGGAAGACCAGGAAGGCGAGACATCCTAGCACCAGGCTGATGCAGACGAGGCCACGCGCCGCCTGCAGGTCGGGCGACAGATCCAGGAGGGCGTCGTAGAGCTTGCACTGCATCTGACCCGTGTACTCGCTGACACACGTCATCCACAAACCCTCCCAGAACACCTGCATGACCACCAGGCGTGTCCCAATGAAGGCCGTCACCTTCCACATGGGCAGGGCGCAGATGAGGATGGTCCCCGCCACGCCGATCATGGTCAGGCTGACGCCGAGCTCCTGCAGAGCCATGAGCGCGCACACACTCTCAGCCCTGAAACACACAAAATGACAGTCGGACATGTTTATCTCTTCCTGTTTGCTTGTCGCTAACGGCCCCTCATTGCAAGTAAGTGCATTAGGCACCGATTTCCTGCAAAAGTTGACAATTGAATTGATCTGACCATCCATCTTTCTTCAACTAATCCGATGTTCTAAACAGCATTCCAGGATATCCTTCTGTCCATTCCCAGGGGTTTCACGCAAAAGATCTCCGCTGTCAGTTCATTTCACTTGGAAGTACACTAGTATTAACTGCCGCTTGGGGGCGCTACAGACCTAAAGCTTGAATATCACCAACCAACATTTCAGCTGCACGGCAGGCAATGAAAGGTGGAAACGTGATACAATGTTCATGTTCGTGAAAGATGAACACAAAGTCAGTGTGTTGATGAATGACAAACAAAGTGTCTTTCGGTTACTGAAACTGAGCACTGTCGCTACATCAACTTAAAAAAAGGCTCATGTTTTCAGCATCATAGGGATTGTGAGGGCCTAAGTAGTCATTTAGTTTGCCCCCAAAGCGGGCTGTGACCCCCCGAGTGAGAACCGGACAAACAGGTTCTCCTCTGTGTGGAGTTCAAGTAACCAGAGGCAAAGTTTCCAAGCAACACGCGAGAACCTGAAAGAGATCACTTTTATTGTGGTGATACCGCAATGATGGAAACAAATCATGATATCAACACATAAACGAGGAATAACTGTGGTTTGAACTGCCTGGAATCAAAGTTAAAGATATATGTTGTATATTCATGTGATAAATGAACACAATGAACAATGAAATAAAGTTTCCTTCATTGTCTGTTTTTACGTTTCTGCTGCCAGAAAGTAGAAGAGTCCTCAAATGTACGTCTTTGTCGGCGTGTACGAGCCCATCGAGTCCGGTTTAGTGTATCCTGCTATGGACCTGTTTAGAGGGTAATTTATAGACATGGCATCGTCCCTCTTGGGGGGGCAGCTGGCGCACAAGAGGGCCCCTCCCAGCAACAGCAGCCCTCCCGCCCCCCAGCCAATGTAAAGAGAAGCACCCAGCTCCTTCTTCTGGGCGTCCACTATGGAAGGGTTGTAGAAGTTCCTGATGATGATGCTGGCGGTCCAGGACACGGCGATGATGCACAAGAACCCGCTGATGATCAGCAGGACGCCGCCGGCCACAGACGCCCTCGCCTTGGCACGTTTATCTGGAATGAAGCTGGTGCACTTCCCGCTGGCAAAGGCAACCAGGACTCCGGCGATCCCGACGATGATGGAGACCACCACCAGCGCCCGGGCGCCCTGAAGGTCGGTGGTGAGGGCCAGCATGGAGTCGTAGACCTTACACTGCATCTGGCCCGTGCTCTGGACCACGCAGCTCATCCACAGACCCTCCCACATGGTCTGAGACGTGACGATGCTGCTGCCAATAAATGCGGTCACCCTCCACATGGGCGAGGCGCACGCGATCAGCACCCCGATCCAGCCGAAAAGGGCCAGGGCGCAGCCGGCCATCTGCATGCTCATGGAGCTCATGGTGTTGTCTTCTGAGAGCCCGTGAGGAGACTATTAGCCGGTGATCACGCGCTGAAGTGCAGCGCAGACACAGAATGGGAGGCGTGAAAGTCAAACGCACATCCGAGGCCCGTACAAAGAAGACCTGCCGTTCAAGATTCTTTGTGTGCACGCTCACAATAAAGGTTGTCAAGGGTGTTATTATTGCTCTGCAAGGAAATACGCTTCGTATTACGCCGTCAATAAAGAGACAGAAACACACAAGATGGAGGGAAAAGGTCCCACGCCAGCGAGACATAAATTCTTCGTGCTTGCAGATTTTGCAACACAGTAAATGAGAAAGTCCCGCTCTTGTAAACACGCAGCGTGAACTAGAGCACACGTTTTCATGCAACCGACTAAAATGGCTAACAACGATACATCTGGACATCAAATTAAAGAATATATTGATCAAGTGTGACAATGCGTTGTGGCCTGGTTCCTACGGGATCGTGACCTGTGGGACAAAAATAAGTGTGTTTAATGCTGAAGTATTTGATCCCCTGCTAATTTTGTACGTTTTCCCCCTTACAAAAACACAAATATGAACAGTCCTGAATTTCATGTAACAGAGCGAGACAGAATGCAAAATAATAATCCAGAAGGAATATTACAGATTATAGAGTCAAACTGGGTGTTTTTGTACACCCTGCTTGTTGCTGACTCAACAGCTGTGCGTTTTTTATTGGGTGCGACTGCCAAATAACCCACCACGGAGCTAAAGAAAGTTGCGGGTGCCAGCAAATTGATAAAGAAGTCAAGAAACACTATTGCATTCCATCTCGCCAGGATGTACGGAAGTCCGCATCAACAATAAGTTCCACCCATTTGTCAATTTCAATTGTTGTCTGCATGTAAAATGACAATTATTCTCTATAAAATGTATTTTTTTGTTAATACTTTTGGCCCCCTGGAACAAATGAATTGGATTTATGTGACTTCCTGTGGGAGAAATTGCCTTGGTTCCCCAAAGCACTTCATAGCGAGATCACACCTGTGGACCTAAAGTGATACTATTTGTTTTCCAGCGGCCGTTATCATGATTACATTGGTACATTAGCCCGGAGGATGCGAGCGCAGCAGGAGTTTCAATGACAGGCAGCAGGAAGAATGTGACGGTGACTTTGGGGTGTGTTCACATGATGAAACTGCTTGTCATGCTGCCTTTACACTCAGAGTGAATTTGTTTTTAGTGGAAATGCAGAGCTTGTTTCCTCCGTGACATTTAATGACATAAAACAGCTGAAACTATGATTCACAGTAAAGCGTTTGTAGGCTGATGTTATCACTTTGATATGGAAGAAGATGCTTAATTGAAACCAAAATATGAGCATTGTGTTTACTTTGAACCAAGTGTAGTTTCACAGTGTAGACTAAAATGTTTTTTTCAAGGTGGAACCAATTGAATGTTAAATTTCCCTCAGGATGATGAAGCGAGTATCTACCCATCTGTGTCTATGATCTATGTCAGCAGTACACGTCCTGGTTCATGTGCAACACTGTGCAGTCATCCAGCGCCACTTCGCAGTTCAAATTTAGTGGCTTCACGCTGTTCCGATTTTTCAAGAATAAACTATGGTTGAATACAGACTACCGTAAAAAATACGCATATTGAAGCAAGTTTTGTGCATTTTTGCCTGGATTAAGCATTTTCAAGCATAAAGTAGCTCAATGAACAAAATAAACAAATACAGTCAAACTTGTCTATAGCGGCCAATAGAGGGAGACTGCAAAAGCGGCCGCTATAGACAGGTGGCCTCTATAGACAGGTTGGCATCCAGTTTGAATGTTGACCAGTAGAGGGAAAAAAAAGAAAAAAAAGGAAAAAAGAAAATAATAATAATAATAATGTTGACCAGTAGAGGGCACTGCGGACTGCGGATAAAAGTTGTACAGCACTACTGATGTTCTTATTCTTTTTCTTGTGTTTTCTTTCTTTTCTTGGGAGAATGAACAGAATAAGAATTTCATTGCTTAGTATAACTGTCCGTTTTACTACGCATATGACAATAAAACTCTTCAATCTTGAATCTACTAGGCTTGTTATTATCCACGACCCACAGAACAAAGCTGTGCTAGTAATGTCTTACGCTTGTTTTTAATATTTTACTTTTTATACGGCAGAGTGTCATTACAGCTTTAGTTCATCAGGAAGTGACGGGAAGTGACGGTGGGCGTCCCGAGCAGGAGAGCTAAGCTCAGTGCTAGCTGTGAGTTTGGAGAGAGTTGGGAAGTGTGTTTATGTTGGCGTGGATGTAAAGTCCTGCAGTGTTCTCCACTGTTAATAAAGCCATTAAAGTGCATCGGCGACGTGAGTCTCTCCTTCCCCACAACAAGCGGCATTACAGTATTGACCAGTGCACACCAGGAAATAAACGGTGTCATTTCTTACAGGCATTGGCTGGACAGCTATGTAGTGGGGCTTGTTTAACCTTTGCCTTGTGGGCAAGCAGGAAGGAGAGACGATGCTGAGAGATGTGTGTGTGTTCTGAGCTGCTGTCTGGTGGCCGCGTTCAATAAATAAAGTTGGCAGAAGCAACAGGAGAAGTTTCCTTCTTTGCTTCGGAGCTGAATAACACTGACAAGTTAACAGACTAGTAGCGAACGGAAAAGAAGACGGCTTTGTTTGTGTCGAATACAGAAGATGAGGACTTTGATGGATTTGTGGATGAGGATTGATGAAAAATAACGTGAGTACATTCTAAAATACTTCAATTAAGTACAACCCAACTCAGTTTTGCTCCCGCTGCCGCATGCATGCTAGCGTATGTTTTTTTTATTGTAGCGTCGCTGGGAGCACGTCCTGTTCCCAGCATACTTTGCGGTAATGTTTTGGTGCAAATGCTCTTAAAGTTACATGTTTGACCAGGAAATAGCAAGCTCAAAAGAAGACGGCTTTTTTATGTGGAACAACTGACAGTTTGTGTGGATCTTGTGAATGATTGTGACTGAGCTAGGACTCAGTAATTAAAGTCTACACACGATGGCTTCATTGATTGAAAAACAAAACTTTTTCGTGCATGAAGCTTCTACTTGAGTCGGTAATTTGGCCGCTATATGCAGTCAGGTATTGACCAAGGGAGACAAAATGGGTGGCGCGTTGGACAGGTGACTGCTATACACAGGGTCTATAACATGTACATTTTGCTGGGGGGGGATTTTTCAGTGGCTGCTATAGGCAGGTGGCCGTTCTATAAAGGTGGCCGCTAAGACAGGTTTGACTGTATAAGGAATTCAAAAGACGCATTCAGAGACGCTGTGAATAATATGCAGTATTCCACACTGGCCACTAGGTGTCAGTAGCGTTATCGTAATGTTCAGTGAGACACGTAAGCACCAGATTGAGACAATCCCTAATAAAAACTACTTCCAAGGTAAGACTCAACTCTGAGCACCCGACGTAACTTCCTGTCCACCCGCCACTCAGCTCCTCTAGGGAATACATTCATTAAAAACAAGCACAAGCACAAGTCTTATTTATGTTTTAAACTACTATATTGGGTAATATTCAAGAGATTCAAGATTCAAGAGATTCAAGAGAGTTTTATTGTCATGTGCATAGTAAAACAGCAGTTATACTATGCAATGAAAATCTTATTCTGTTCATTCTCCCAAGAAAAGAAAGAAAACACAAGAAAGAATAAGAACATAAGAAACATAAACACATAAACATATATACCAATAAATTAAGCAACAACAACAGAAGAGACATTAATACAAGTAAATAATACAAATAAATAAATAAATAATAATATGAGTGGAAAGGTGACTATAGGGGTGTTAGTTCATGTCCAGAGGGCTCTAATAATCTTAAAAAACATATTTAAAGGTCGTAAACAGGTTTTTTATGCTCTAACTGGGAAAATGTTTCCATTTCAAAGTAAGGAATCTTACTTCGGCAGAAATTCACTTATCATAGTCAGGTCTGGGACCAATTAACTGCGATAAACGAGGGATTGCTTTATTTGTTTTTGAGTTAGTAAGCATCCTCTCGGTTAGGATTTCCACTCTACTATCAGCGATTGTTGAAAAATGGAGAAGGGGTAGAAGAAGGGGTACATTGTGATGTACTGCAATGTAAGCTTTGACAGGCTGGACTGTCCACTGCATTCCGGAACGACGGGAGCCGTTTCCCCAGACTGTCATTTTTGTCTGTGGATTCCAACTTTTCTGTTTGCCACCATTACTAGTGTATTTTATTTCTCATGTAATTTTCCAGCGAATAGTGGGTGCCGTCTCACGCCAACAATGGCTAAAAGTGGCCTACAGTTTACTGACCTGTGACACGGCATACATGTAACATAGTAGCCGCTTATCTTATCCACCTGTTGGTGGGGGAGACTCTCAATTCATGTTGAAATGAACACACAAGCTGGTGCGTTCTGTGAAAAGATTTGATGAATATCTCGACACAGTGGAGCCGGTGGAACTGGTTGAACGTCTGCTTGAGCAACAACGCTAGTTCCTTGTCTGGTAGACTTACACCTTGTTGACCTATTTAATTCCATCCATTTTGTATTACCGCTTGTCCTCACTAGTGTCACGGGTTTGCTGGAGCCTATCCCAGCTGGCAGCTGTACACCCTGGACTGGTCGCCAGCCAATCACAGAACTGTTTCATTGTACACTGAAATTAAAGTCACAGGCGCACCATTTGAAATACATTGTAGTAGTTTCTACAAATAAACCTTGCCATGTGTGAACACTTCTGACTGAGATGAATCAAGTCTTAATCAGTAGTGAAGAAACCACCTTGAGAAAATTGCATCAGTGAATACATTTTTTATTAAATATCAGGAATTACTTGAAAACAAAACAAAAGCGATGTTTGTATGTTTTATACACAAACAAAGTCACAATAGGATACATGGCTGTACAAATAGCTTCCCTTCACACTTTCTGTCACATGACTCGTGGTCACACCGAGCTGATCTCGCCTCCACCAAAACTGAGTTTCTCTCAAAGCTATTCTTGCCAAAACAAACACACAACTTGCACTCTGAGAAGCTCACACATGTGGAGGTTTGTTGGAGTGAAGGGAGAATTGTTAAAAAGTCATTTTCAGGAGAGTCATCAGACGTAGGCTCGACTGGTGGCTGTGGATCTGGCGCCAGAATACTTGACAGGGTACTCCGGGCTCTCCTTGGGTGGGCACGAGCTGCAGAGGAGGGCCCCTCCCAGGAGGAGGAGTGCGGACGTACCCCAGCCGATGTAGAGGGCAGCCCCCAGCTCCCTCCTTTGAGCGTTGGTCAGGATGGGGTTGTAGAAATCCCTGATAATGGTGTTGGCCGACCAGCACACAGGGATGAGAACCAGAACACCGGCGCAGATGAAGATGACCCCGGCGGCGACGGCCACCTTAGCTTTGGCGACCCTGTCCTCCACAAAGTTAGTGCACTTGCCCCCGGCGATGCCCAGGATGATCCCGAAGGCGGCGACAATGATGGCGATGACCACCAGGGCCCTGGCGGCCTGCAAGTCCTGAGGCAGAGCCAGCAGAGAGTCGTAGATCTTGCACTGCATCTGACCTGTGCTCTGCATCACACAGTTCATCCACAGGCCCTCCCATATGACCTGCGCCGTCACGATGTTGGCGCCGATGAAGGCCGTCACCTTCCACATGGGTAGCGCGCACACGATGATGGTGCCCAGGAAGCCGATGATGGCCAAGATGAAGCCCAGCATCTGTCGTCCCAGAGACACCATGATGACACCTTGTTTGGTTTCAAAGCAGGAGGAGAACACTTGGCAGCAACGTGAGTCCAACCTCAAATACAGCTTGTGGAAGGTTTGTGTCGGTTATAAGGACATCGCCCCTTGTGGGCGGAGGCACGGCATGCTAGTTTGAACTGAAACTGACGTGGTGGGTGATAAACCTGCCCGACCAGATTCTTCAAAAGAACCAAGAGGAGTTTCGATGAGATGAACATCAGTCACAGGTGGATGTCACATGCTTGGTTCAAATGGTGCGCTTGCATTTGATTGGGCAATCGTTGCCACCCATTTCCGGCTTTCAAACTGACAACCTTGAAGGTGCAGTAGTATTGGGGGCGTTAGCAAAGGTACCATCACCATTTTGATGACTTTATTTGGGGTTTTTAGTCAGCTTTATTGTCAGCAAAACTGATGTAGAAGTGGGCACTGCTGAGTGTCTCGGTTCCACCAAGTTGCCTTTCATTTCCATTTTTGGCCTCATATTGTTTTAATCTCACAGTGCTTGAGACCCCACTGGCCACTGGCCGGGACCGCCACATATTTTTATGGCAAACAAAGTGACAATATTTCCATGACCGCGTTTTAAAGTTTCAAGGCGCAAAGGTTAGCGTTAAGGGTAAGATTACGTTATCGTAATCCCACGATGCATAAAGCTCGTAAAACGTCAGTATGAAATACGTCAGCAGACAGATTCTTTTTAAAAACAGACGTCGCAAAAAGGTCTGATGTTAACTCAGATATTTTATTAAAATGTTCTCTGTATTTACACAAAGGCAACACATTATAAGTACAAAAAATGTCACATTTTATAACAAGGATATGGACACAATTACACAACAATAATTACACAACTGCAGTGCAAATAGGCTTGTTGACATGACGACTTGCAGACAATATCAGCTTTTGGAACACCAATCAGGTCCAAAGCAAGCCTCCGCCCACAATAAAGAACTGACTGTGGAATACATACCATCTTCTGTACAGAATTACATGTCAGTCTATCCAGGACTAGAAGCATCCAGTCTGCAGTCTCTCTGTGGCTTTAAATGTACTGTCGAGCCGGATATGTGGTCGGCGCCGCGTACGGCTTTGTCGGAGCGTATGAGCCGCTTGCCGTGTATGGCTGACTGGAGGCTGGAGCGTAAACAGGGGCGTATGTAGACCCGTTTGTGTAAGGGTATACGGGTGCTGGTTGGTAACCGGGGTATCCATACAAGGGCCTCTGAGGAGGGCAGGAGGTGGTGAGGATGATCCCGCCGACAAGTAGAATTGCGGCAGAGCCCCAGCCAATGTAGATGGCAGCTCCGATTTCCCTCCTTTGTGTGTCGATGGTCGAGGGGTTCTGGAAGTCAGTGATGGTGATTGTAGCTGACCAGGTGACGGGAATCAGAACCAGGACTGCGGCAAGGATGAGGAGGCAGCCGCCTATGATCACAACCTTGGCCTTGGACGCGTCCTTCTGCAGGCAGCTGGTGCATTTAGCGCCAATGAAGGTGATCATGAATCCGATGAAGCCAAAGACGAGGGAGATGATGACCAGGGCTCGGGCGGCCTGCAGATCCGGTGTCAGCCTCATCACCGACTCGTTCAGCCTGCACTGCATCTGCCCGGTGCTCTGCATCACGCAGTTCATCCACAGGCCGTCCCAAACGATCTGGCCCGTCACAATGTTGGCGCCAATGAAGGAGGTCACCCTCCACATGGGGATGCCGCAGGTCACCGCCACACCCACCAGCCCGATGAAGCTGATGATCTGACCTGCTGTCTCCTTGCCAATCCTCCCCATGGTGAAGAAACTCCGTACTGGCGAGACTGTCGTCGAGAAGCACGCAGCTCCCTCTCTCACTGCTCGTCAGCTGACCACAGGGGAGGGCCTCGCTTTCGTCAGGTGAGATCTTCTTGTCAAACAAGATTCCTCCTCCTCCCATCGCAGGAGCGGCATCCGGTTTTCAACAAAAACACACTTTCTTATGCGCCCCAAAGCAAAGTGTATTTGTTTTACAACTTAGAGACCTCATAGCTGGTGAAACTCGCTCAAACTGTAATTGACAACAGAAGCTTTGTTGAGTTATATAGTTTATATATGGTATACATAATACAGTATAGATAGCTTATATACTACTGTATCCATATTTTCTATCTATCTATCTATCTATCTATCTATCTATCTATCTATCTATCTATCTATCTATCTATCTATACACACATACACATATATGTGTGTATATATATATATATATATATATATATATATATATATATATATACAATATATTAGGGGTGTCACAAGATCTGACGAGATCACAATGTGACAAGATTTCTCGTTTAAAAAAAACTGTCTCGTGGGCACCAGGGTTGTTGGGACAATAATAAATAAAATAATGAAGGACAGAATAAATGAAAATGAACTGGACAGTTTTGCCGGCCTCAATATACAGTATTGCCACATGCATGCGTGTCATCTCCCGCCTCCAAACAGGCAGGACAAGGGTTGACTCTGTGCATTGGTTTCAGCGCCTTTGCGCGTTTTTACCATAGAACAACGGCATGAACGGAGAGAGCCCTTTGTCTCAGTGGGTGGAGGCAGGGTCGCTAGCATACGCACAGAGTGCGTAGATCCAATCTGGTGTATCGTCTTGTCTCGGTACACTCCGAATATATACAACATACATAAACAGGCAAAAATGTCAACTGCAGCCTTAACCAACTCACTGTAATTCCACTCAAGTCACGTGGTAAAAAAAAAAAAATATGTACATTTTTTTTCAATTAATGAAATTCATTACAAAATTACTAAAGTACTTTGGGTTTCAATTTGGGCAAAATTGTTCTTAAATCCTTCTTTTTTTTACCACAGTGGTGTCATTGACCCATGCTTTCTTACCTTTTCTTTACCTTTTGAAATGCTCCATAGCTTGCATACATGTCAAAATAGTTGAGCAGTTGCTTGTTTTCTGCTATTCTAACGTTGTATAATTTTGTAGGATTGAAATGAAATCAATTATTTAACACGAATGGGGGATTTACCATTGATACTAAGACAGCACCACAAGACCCCGCCCCCTCCAGTCTCACGTCCATTTTCACTTCTGCAGAAACATCCGGAATCCGTCTATTTTTCTGACAAAAACAACCTGAGAGTCCTGACACATGATCTGTTTGCACGCTAAGTCTGTGTTGAACCTAAAGTGTTACCATGACGACATGCAATAACCGTCAGCATGACATGAAATTTGCCAGGAAATGACAAAGACAGACGGGGTGTCTGTCTTCAGAAAGTAAACACATGGCCGTGTCAATGAAATAAGTTGCTGACGTCATCACCCACATCTGTGACTCGGTGGTGGTGAGCATTGGAATGCAAATCAACAGGTGTTGGAGGAGTTTCACTATCGCATCCTTTTTCTCTCCAAAGTGGAGGTCATTTGCTGCCTCCTAGTGGTTGAAAGAAGAAGACATGAAGCTCCAGCTATCTACCCCACATTCGCCTGCTGTGTCACACGTGAATATGGTTGGCGTGTATGCTGGATTTGTTCCTTTGGGGGAAAGAAAGACTAATAATTGACGGTTTATTCACAGAAACACAAAATCACTTTAAAACACGCAGGTAACAGGGGACTATTTAATTTTGACAATCCTGTGAAACGGCAAAAGATAAACATTACGTTCAGCGATATTGTTGAGTGCAAATGCTGTAACAATTTTTTAAATAAAGTGAGTTGGAGAGATGTTGTGGTTTCCTTCCGGAGGTTGCTGATGTTAAGTGGTACAGTCCTCCATGTTTGTTTACAGACAACACCGCATGGCTCCATGCCGTTCAGGTGTGACCGTCAATCCGAGCAGCTTCCTGTTGCAGCTGAACAGAAAGCAACAGCTCACCACCACTTGCCGCTTCCTTCCTTTCGTATTTGCTCCCAGTGATGCACCGTTTCAGACGTATTCTCTCGAAGTGGAGGCCGACTTGACGGGCCTGAATTTGGGGATGTAGTGGGCATGTTGTTCGTGGTCGGGGGGGCAGTTCCAGCACACGAGCCCGCCTCCAATCAGCAGCAGCGCTGTCGCCGCCCAGCCGATATACAGCGCCGCCCCAAGCTCATACCGCTGGGCGGCGATCACCAAGGGATTGTAAAAGTTGGTGATGATGGTGTGTGCCGACCAGGAGACGGGAATGAGACACAGCAATCCGGAGATGATGAACAACGCGCCAGCAAGGATGCTTGTCCTGGCCTTGGCTCGTTCCTCCTCGATGCAGTTGGTGCACTTCCCACCCGCGACGGACAGGATGACCCCAAAGATCCCAGTGAGGATGGAGATGATGATCATTGCCCGGGCGGCCTGCAGGTCCTGCGCCAGGGCCAGCATGGAATCATAGACCTTGCACTGCATCTGGCCCGTGCTCTGCACCACGCAGTTCATCCACAGGCCCTGCCAGATGGTCTGAGCCGTGATGATGTTGGCTCCGATGAACGCCGTCACCTTCCACATGGGGAGGGCGCACACGATGATGACCAGGAGCCAGCCGATCATGGCCAGGGAGATGCCGATCATCTGAATGCCCTGAGACACCATCTCAATGCTGCGCGTACACTCGAGTCCAGTCAGAAACATGCGTGGGACGATGACAGCCTCTATTTATATAGTTTGTTATGGGACATGTATGCAACAACAACATGGAGGCGTGTGACACCTGAATCCTGGTCTTCTATTGGCTGCAAGGAGTTTACACACAAACACTGGCCTGGAGGACGTCGGTGGTGCTGACCTGCCACAAATGTTCAAGGTCGCAAGGCTCCTGTTCTGTTCTCCAACCCAAGATTCAAGAACAACACCATTGTTTGGCCACGCGTCTTAAAGCAGCAGTGAGAAAGGTTTGTTCATGACCGTGTGACTACTTCCTTTACTGAAGAACCAAGAGGAAAGGCTGCTAGGTGTCAGTAACATGATGTCATTGCGACGCAGAGCACCCAAATTCTGAATTTATTTGTGATATTTGGTGCACATTAAAAACTTTGAGGTGGCCTATTAAGGTTAGAAATGTCTATGCTCAATCATGTGTTGTATTGTTACTCTGGAGTCTCAGATTGTCGCATGAAAACATTCTCAAAACTATCAAATTAGAAGACTAGAAACGAGAACGTACAGACTTTTGAACAAAATGCCAGGCGGTTGGGTTAAACGAGATCTGCGTCTGCGTCCTCCTCCTTTTCGGACATTTTGAATAGTTTAACTGTAAATTGTACATGTTCCTTCGTGTAACTTGTTAAGTATGTCTAAAACAAATACACCATCACCCTGATCATACAACTAAATACGTTACTTTTTTATTTTTGGTGACTATAAAAAGTCTGTAAATGTATGTCACTGCGCAGTGTACAACAAAAGAAACAATACTATTCATAATATAAATGAATCAATCCTTTTAAATAATAACAAATAAATCAATACAAAAAATTAAATACAGAAAGTAAGTGAAACTTACTACATCCATCCTAAGTGTGTTTTTCGCTTAACGCTGAAAATTTCTGCCAAAATGTTGCCCCAGTTTGCGTACATGCTCTGATTTGCGTACAACATGGGGCGCCTGTTGTTGTGTTATTAATACACTGTGTGAGTCCAACTGTCTTCTTAACTGCAGAACGTCCTTGTTAGCAGCCTATTAGCTTGGATACAGGAAGCGAAAGTCAGCTCCGTCGCCCGCCTGTGCTGTCATCAGAGGTTCACTCTCAAAAATGGTAACGCAAAACACGTTTTTATAGTCTTACATGCATAAAACAATTCAAAATGCACATAAAAAACGAATGAAATGGATAAATGAACATTTAAGTCTCCGTTTACCTTCAGTGAAGATATGACTGTTCCTAACGACACGAGAGCAACACGGACGCTACCTTTGTTTTTTGTCGTGGGTTATTTCTTGAATTCAACAGTGTTTCTCACCTTCTTTATCAAATGCTGGTACTGGCAACTTTCTTTGGCGCCACTGTGGGTTACTGAGGTGAGAAACACAATTGAATCCAAGAAATAACTCATGGCAAAACAGGAAGGTGGTGGTGGTTGATCTCACTGCCACATCGTGTCTTTGGGAACTTTTGTCAAGAATCACCTCTTCAGTGAAGGTAAAAGTAATCTTAAATATTCATTTATCCCTTGCATTCATCGTTTCTGTGCATTTCAAATAGTTTTCTGCATGTAAAACTATAAAAACGTGTTTTGTGTTAACATTTTTGGCTTCCTGGAACGGATTACAGGAGAGTTGTCACTCACCGCATCGCAGTTCGAACATCACTCCTTCACTCTATCACAGTTTTCCTTAATTAAATATCGCTGCTTTGGGGTTGACTGTGTATTCGTCAAAAAAATATGGAAAGACAAGTGATATGTAGTATTCTGGTCACTAGGCGTCAGTAATGACACAAAACTTTGATGAGACGTGTCAATACATCACATTACATGACATGACATTACCTGAACACTGCATGGACTCAGCCATGGCATGTTTGACATGATGGAGTAAAAAAAAGGTTCTCCACCCATTCCATGTGGAAGTGGTAAGTTTTTGGCTTCTTACACGGTCCTTTTTCCTCACTACGTTTGAAAGCCTTTAAGTTTAGAAGAAATAAATTGGAGGGTAACTACCTGTAGTTCTTAAAACCGTGGCCGTCCCTTGTGTCCCTGCAGTGATTCCATAGCCTGCCCATTAGCAATGTGGTGTAAACAACGGGGGCGTTATTTCATGTCTACAGGGCTCTAATAATGATTAAAAAATGTATTTAAAAAGTCATTAACAGGTTTTCTATGATCTAACTACAGAAATATTCCATTTATTAATATTGAATCCTATTTTGCAGAAATTCACTGATCTCAGTCGGGCCTGGAACAAATTAACCAAAGGACAACTATCATTGGATTTACATCATTTCTTATGGGAAAACTTTATTTGGTTAGCATCCACCTTCTGGAACAGATTAATGATGCTAACCAAGGTTCTACAGTATACAAAATACAAATGCAAACAGAAATGATTGTGCTGTTTTCTCTTGCCCGTAGCAAAGGCTGCTCCTTTTGAGTTATCAAAGCTTAAGTTTCTTTCATCAAATGATTTTAAAAGATTGTTAAAATAGAACATTTAAAAAGAACATCAAAAGAAGAGATCATTTTGATGTTCTTATTGATGTTTGATGAGCAAAATGATCAAAAGAAGAGATCATTTTGATGTTCTTGATAAAATAGTTTTTATTTACACGTGTTGACGATACAGTATAAAACACAGGTAAGAATTCCAATGGAGTATAAAAAGTCATGCAGAAACAGAAACGTAACATTAAATGTTTGTCAAATGAGAGCTACTTTCCAGTCAACAAGCCGGTCCTGGTTGCCGTCTGTGGTTCGTTATCTTGGCAATGACAAAGCAGGACGTCCTGAAATGTATGATCAACATGAAAGTCTTTTGTCGGCTTCCTCAGATATACTCTTTGGGTGCAGACGCGTGGCTCGCTGAGTACTTGGCGGCATACTCGTCCTTGGGGGGACAGTTGGCGCATAGGAGAGCACCGCCTATGATGAGGAGGGCCGAGGCCCCCCAGCCGATGAAGAGGGCGGCCCCTAGCTCCCTCTTCTGGGATCCGGAGGTCAGGGGGTTGTAGAAGTCCCTGATGATGGTGTTTGCCGTCCAGCACACAGGGATGAGGCACAACACGCCAGCCAAGATGAAGACCACACCAGAGGCCACACAGATTTTGGCTTTAGAGCCCTCGTCTTTCACGCAGTTGGTACATTTGCCCCCTGCCAGGCACAGCAGCACTCCCAGGACACCCAGCAGGATGGAAATGATGACGAGTGCACGAGCGGCCTGGAGGTCGCGGGACAGAGCCAGCAGGGAGTCATAGACCTTACACTGCATCTGGCCCGTGCTCTGGATCACGCAGCTCATCCAGATGCCCTCCCAGGACGTCTGAGCCGTGACGATGTTGCTGCCAATGAAGGCTGTCACCTTCCACTGGGGAAGAGCGCACACTACAATAGTCCCAATCCAACCGATGATGCAGAAGGCGGCGCCCAGCATCTGCAAGCCTGCTGACACCATGTCTGAACACTGGAGAGTTCCACAAGTACGCTTGAAGTCCTAGTAAGCGTTGCTGGGGAGATCCGTCTGAGTCAATGTTTGGGCAAGGCTTGAGCAGGTCTTTTATACACTAAACACACCTAGACGTGTGACACCCCCCCTCACAGGCATGTGTCACCATGTCAGGTGACTGCTGCAGGTGTAGCGGCCGCACTGTGACTCATTTAGCAGATGAAAAAAAGATCAGCC
This sequence comes from Dunckerocampus dactyliophorus, assembly GCF_027744805.1. Taxonomy (NCBI): domain Eukaryota; kingdom Metazoa; phylum Chordata; class Actinopteri; order Syngnathiformes; family Syngnathidae; genus Dunckerocampus; species Dunckerocampus dactyliophorus. The sequence continues at coordinate 29,701,028 of NC_072830.1, forward strand.
CCTCCTTCTAGTGTTCTTTTTTGCCGGTTATAACATGTTCCACTTAACACGACGTGACTAACAATGCCACCTTGTGAGTAAATATTACGCAATATTTTAAGCAAGTGGAAAAACAGGTCATTTAAAGCAAAATGCAGACACAAGAAATGAATGGTGGAAGTGCTATGACTTACCAGCGATACCATGAAATCATCAGAACAGCATGCGTGTTGAGAACAGATTCAAGTGAATGAAAAGAACGTGTATGTATAATTTAACACCAGCATTATTTATTACCTGAGACGTGCTTTGCTCTGCTAATTTATGGTGATGAAGAGTGTTATGCCATTTAATTTCACTCACATTGGCTCACAGCATAATCCCCATTTGTCTTTGACCTCTTAAAACCGTGGCGATAATCAAATGTAAGACCTGAAGCCACAGAGTGCTGCAAACTATTGTTTTAGCACCACTGATAACAGTTACTTCTGGCAACAATTTTGCACAGCACCACACAGAATCGCATAAGCATGCAAGAAGAGACAAGTTGAGGGGAAAAAAAACATCAATCTGACCTCTCGGTGACACTTGACGGCCTTCAAGAAGCTGCAGATATGTTTGGACTGGACGTGCACTTCAGTCTAAGGTGTTTGTTGGTCCATCGATGGGTCCCCACAGCAGTATGAGGAGGCCAGGAGGCCAAAAGACAAGTGATTCCATCTGACAAGAGAGGCAATGCTCAGAAGGGGCAAGGAGAGCCGCACATGAATAGAGGCAGTGTCTGAGAGCCAAAAGTGGACTATAATACCTCTTTTTTATCCAAGCTGGGATCATAAAAGCCACTTCGGCCCGACTGTGGAGATTGGGTTCCACAAACCTGGAGGATGGCAGGAATGTCCACAATGAATACTCTGAGGAGAGATGGTTTCAGGGTCAGATTAGAGAGCTCTTTGCTCAGGCAGGCTACACTCAAGCATATGAATAAGCTTTTACCACATCTATCTATCTATGAGAGGTGGGCGGATGGATTCAAATATCGATATTATCAATATCAGGGTAGTAAAATGCGTGATAAAACTGATTCTTTTTTAATTCTCTTCCGTGTTTATTTTCACATATTTGTGTGCTGTTTTTTGTTGTGTTGTTCAAATATATTATTAGAATAGATTACATTAGCTAGTTTTACACTATTGACTTTATTTTGCTCAAACCACTGCATGTCATAAAAGTGAATAGAGGATATTTTTATTAATATGTTGCTATTATGACAGTTGTATTTAAATATTGTTAAATCGATCACAAATACATGTGTTGATACAAATATGTTTTATTTGCATACAACCGTATTTATCATATCATATGAATGATATCAAAGGCAAAAATCACAAAATCATCCAATGATCTTGACGCTGTCTTTGTTCTAGTATTTAGTTGATAGTGGACCAATTTTAAAATCTGCAGTATCGCCCAGCTCTGCTATGTATCTAACAAGCTATCTATCTACTGTACAGTATCTAGACGTCATACAAAATCTGAGAATAAAGCTAGCTAGATAGCTAGCCTTTCAGAGGAGTGCTCAAGCACAAAATGTGTTGCGTTTAAATTTGGACTTCAAGTGTTGTTTTATGGTTGAAGTGGCCACTCAGTAACCTTAAAACTCACGCGATCACGCCTCTGGTCCTACAAGTCCCATAATGCACTGCAATACCTGTTGTGTTGTCAAGTAGCTCCTTAGCGCCCATGGAGCTCGTCTGAATCAAGTTGAAGTGGTATTTCTGTAAGACGAATCAGTCTGGTTAATTTGACCAGTTTGAAACATGCCACCATGTATATTTATTCTCCAAATTGTGTTGCTCGTTTGCTAGCGGGTATTAGCTTACACCAGGGGTCACCAATGTTTTTCCTCGTGAGAGCTACTTTTACAAAATAAAAATGGCCAAGAGCTACTTATTTTTGTAACATTTCTTTTCAGAGCTTATTTTAAACCCAAACAAAGCGAATATGCTTGTTTTACCAGAACATGAACAAACTGGTGTCCACAACTCACATGTTGTATTTCACAATGCATTTCTTTCTACTGTTCTTTCATTAATAACTGAACACCTGAATGAAAAGCAGGCTTGCGGGCACCTCATGTGGTCGTGGGGGCTACCTGGTGCCCTCGGGTACCACGTTGGTGACCCCTGGCTTACATGGATGGTCTTTGAGGACCCTATGCGCCTGCGTATGGCGGCCTTTATGGTCAAAAAGCATATGGAGAATTATAAAACTTGACCCTCAATAGTGTGTAATGCCCAGCAGAGTGAGTAGTGAATATTTATGTTACCTTATGAGTGTTTGCCCAAGGGGCCAGCTAACAGGTGTATTTTGGCTGTATTATTATGACGTTATTCATTTAGAATTGTTTTAAAACGCTACAATGGTACAGTAGAACCTTGGTTAGCGTCATTGATTCGTTCCAGTTCCCAAAGACACGATGAGGCAGCAACACCACCCACCACCACTTTCCTGTTTTGCCATGAGTTATTTCGTGAATTCAATAGTGTTTCTCACCTCAATAACCCAAAACAGAGCCAAAGAGCTTTGCAACTGACAGTATTTTGACAAAGAAGGTGAGAAAAACCACTGAATTCAAGAAATAACTCATGACAGAAAACAAAGGTAGTTTCCGCGTTTATCTTGCTGCCACATCGTGTCTTTGAGAGCAGTCATGCCTTCAGTGAAGGTAAAAGTAGCCTTAAATGTTCATTTATTCCTTGCATTTGTCATTTATATGCATTCAGAATTGTTTTATGCATGTAAAACTAGAATTGTAAAACTATACAAATATGCTTTACGTTAACAATTTTGAGTGTCAACCACTGATGACATCATAGACGGGCGACGTAACGTAGCTGACTTCTGGCTCCGGTTGACATTTTGTTAGCTAGTTAAAAGGATGCTAACACGAAGGATGTTTTGCAGTTGGACTTAGTAGTTTTCAACACGCTAACTGAGGCAGACAATAACCGAGGTTCCACTGTATTTCCAATTAGAGCAATACTCTGAATTTAATGAAGTTTGGAGAGTTGATGTTTTATCAGTGTACTAATTAAAGTTCAAATCCCAGGAGAACCTTTTTGCGGCCGTGAGAAAATGCCTGAGGCAGTCGGGAGTGACGAGAGTCGGCAAGCCGTGGCGAGGCAAGCCCAGACTTCCCCCTTTTAATGACTTTGGTTTCAAATCACATTTCAGTATTTAACTTGAACTAAAGTATGTAACCAACTAAAAAGTGTTTCCTCAGGAAGCCACACTCCGAAAGGGCATCATCTGGTGGCTTTAGGCAAAGGAATACTTAGTAACACTAAAAGACTTGGTGAGGGGGAGGAGTGTGTCGAGGCATGGTTGTCATGGCAACATTAAGCTCGATACCTGAAAACAAACGCCATCCTCCACTTCCCAAGTGAAGGATGCTGAGAAGGATGGAAGAAGGGTCCACAAATCATAAGGAACTAACACGCGTTGACCAGAGTCTTCACGCTGGGGTGGGGAGACATGAAAAGCTATGAGTCATGTTGCGCACCGCAGAGGCGACTGCATGTGTGTATCGGCCGTCTGTGTGACGTCGTCACAGTGAGACTGGCTTTCAGACGCAATCACAGTTTCAGTGTGGTGGCGGATTTCATTGTTGAGTCACACGTGACAAGAGAGGATTTTAGAGTCTTTACGAGCTTCTAGGGAAGGGGCGTACAAACTATTTGTAAATGTATCAAAGTGGCCCCCCATCGTGCATCGTACAGTTCACTAAAACATTTACACCCACCACGGCTTTTGTCCAAAACTTTGAACCAAGATCCAAGTGTTTGAGCAGGGGTGTCCAAAGTGCGGCCCGGGGGCCACTTACGCCCCGTGACTGCTTTTTTACTGGCCCTCGGTACATTCTAAAAATATGATTAATCGGATTAAGCAGTAAATGGAAAAAAAACAGTAGTTTTACAAGAATAATGACAAAATATTAAGGGAGTAAAGTCATTATTTTAACAGAAAAAATTGCATAAAGTTGAAATATTATAGGAAAAAGTTGTAATATAAGAAACAAACCAAACAAAGAATTAAGTTGAAATTTTAGGAACATTAGGTTGGGTGAATGCGATAATGTTATGATAATAAAGTCTATGTCACAGTTTGCACTCTGTCTGTGCCCTTTGCACTTCCCTGTCTTCTCCTGGGTGTGTCCTCTGTTGCAGGAGCCCGGTCACCGGCTGGAGGCGGGACTACTGGGCGCACCTGCCCCTGATGATCTCCAGCCTCATTTAAGATGAGGGATTACACCTGGGAGACGCTGGATTATTCTCTATGGTTTGTGTCACATCTACGGACTAGTCTGCTCTGACTTCTCTTCCATTACACCCGTGTTGCAGCAAGGGGAACTCTCCTTTCCCTCCTGAGGACCCATCCGTTCCCGGCGTCTCCCAGGGTGTGCGCCCCGTGCTCCCGGCTCTCCAGCTGGAAACCCCAGGTCTCCTCCAAGTCAGGTTTTCATGGTGCATTTATGTTCAGCCTTTTTTGCCACGCACCATCGCCCTCTGTTTAGTTAAAAGACATTATTAAAGACATTCTTACCTGCACACCTGTCTCCTGCCTCTGCATCTGGGGTCCCACGCCTACCACGCGTAACAGAATAATCCAGCCAGTAATGGACCCCGCGGAGGTGGACCCGAGCAGGCTTGCTCTCCGCAATTTGGCACAGCGCCTGAAGGCGCAGGAGGATCAGTTCGAAGCCCTGGGCCACGGCCTCAAGGGCATGGCGGAGCGCCAGGACGCACGCTTTGAGGTCCTAGAATCTCAGCTCCAAACCCTCCTTACAGCGCTACAACTTCGATCCCCATCCGCTGAGCCCCCGTCCCCGGGGGTCTCTGCGCCAGACCAAACGGCACCTCTCCCCCGAGAGGACAACACCGCGGCAGCCTGCCCACAGCTGTCTCGACCAGAAAGCTTCTCCGGAGAGTCGGGTGATGTGCGGGCGTTCCTCACGAAGTGCGAACTACACTTCGAACTTCAATCCGCGGCCTTCCGCACGGAACGAGCCCGGGTGGCTTTCGCCATCTCTCACCTGACCGGCAAGGCGGGGACGTGGGCCACGGCGGAATGGAAGACTGCTTTTAACACCCCCCTCGGGCATTTCGAGTACTTGGTCATGCCTTTCGGGCTCACTAACGCCCCCGCAGTCTTTCAGAGTTTCCTTAACGACATCCTTCGCGACATGCTGGGGCGCTTTGTGTTCGTGTACCTCGATGACATACTCATTTTCTCCCGCACGCTAGAGGAGCACGTCCAGCAAGTCCGGCTGGTTCTTCAAAGGCTCCAAGAGAATAGGTTATTTGTTAAAGCGGAGAAATGCTCCTTTCATACCACCTCTACTCCTTTTCTTGGGTTTATAGTGGAAAAAGGGCAACTGAAGGCCGACCCTGCCAAGATTCAGGCTGTGGTCGAGTGGCCCGTTCCTACATCAAGAAAGCTCCTTCAGAGGTTCCTGGGGTTTGCTAACTTCTACCGCCGCTTTATCCGGGATTTTAGTAGAGTAGCGGAACCTCTAACCAAGCTCACATCTACCAAGGTGCCGTTTACGTGGACGCATGATGCCGACTCCTCTTTTTCCAAATTAAAATCATTATTTACCAGCGCTCCAGTACTGATTCACCCTGACCCTGCATCTCAATTCTTTGTCGAGGTGGATGCGTCTGACACAGGTGTAGGAGCGGTGCTTTCTCAGCGCTCCACTGACCGGAAGCTGCACCCCTGTGCCTTCTTCTCACGCCGCCTGACTCCAGCAGAACGCAATTATGATATTGGCAACAGGGAACTATTGGCCGTGGTGCTGGCGTTGCAGGAATGGAGGCACTGGCTGGAGGGCTCCGAACTCCCCTTCGTGGTTCTCACCGATCACCGGAACCTGGCGTACCTCAGAACAGCCCAGAGGCTCAACCCGAGACAAGCACGGTGGGCACTCTTCTTCACAAGGTTCAATTTTTCTCTGACTTTTCGCCCAGGGTCCCAAAATGGCAAGCCGGACGCCCTTTCCCGGCTGAATTCCCCGCCGACGGAGGACACCCACCGAGAGACTATCATCCCCCAAAACCGGATCTTGGGCGCCCTCCAGTGGGACATTGAGAAGCGGGTGGCAGACGCTCTCAAAGACAGCCCCCCGCCCAAGGACTGTCCGGCTGGCCGCTTGTTTGTCGCCCCGAGTCTTCGCTCGGACGTCCTCTGTTGGGCACATGGTTCCAAGATGGCCTGTCACCCGGGGATCTCACGCACAGTCTTTCTGCTAACTCAGCGATTCTGGTGGCCATCGCTACGAGCGGATGCCAGGGAGTTCGTAACGGCTTGCTCCGTCTGTGCCCGAAACAAGTCGTCCCATCAGGCGCCCGCTGGATTGCTGCGACCGCTTCCCATTCCTTCCCGGCCGTGGTCACACGTCTCATTGGACTTCGTCACGGGACTCCCTCCTTCCAATGGCAACACAGTCATCCTCACCTTGGTAGACCGGTTTTCGAAGATGGCTCACTTCATCTCCCTTCCTAAACTGCCCTCTGCGCTCGAGACGGCGGACCTACTGGTGTCCCAAGTCTTCCGGTTACACGGCATCCCTTTGGACGTGGTCTCGGACAGGGGGCCTCAATTCACTTCGGCTGTCTGGAAAGCATTTTGCAAGGCCCTGGGAGCATCCCCCAGCCTGTCATCGGGCTACCACCCACAGACGAATGGCCAGACGGAGCGGGCCAACCAGGACCTGGAGGCCGCCATCCGCTGCGTATGTCACCAACAGCCCGCCTCATGGTCAATGAACTTACCTTGGATCGAATACGCCCACAATACCCTCACCTGCTCTGCTACGGGTATGTCCCCTTTCCATGCCGCATACGGGTACCAACCCCCAGCCTTCCCATCTCTGGAGTCGGAGTTGGCCGTGCCCTCCGTGTCAGCACATTTGCGCCGTGCCCGCCGGGCCTGGCGAAATACCCGGGCTGCGCTTTCCAATACGGCCGAGCGGAACCAACGGCTGGCCAACCGCCACCGCTCGGTCGCCCCCCACTATGAACCCGGACAAAGGGTGTGGCTGTCGTCCCGTGACCTCCCGCTACACACCACCTCTAAGAAGCTTCAACCCCGGTTCATTGGACCATATCCCATCGAGCGAGTCATTAATCCCTCATCCGTTCGATTACGGCTTCCAGACTCTCTTCGTATACACCCCACATTTCATGTCTCCCTCCTCAAGCCGGTCACCTCCTGCGCCCTGAGCCCTCCAGAGGTGCCTCCTCCTCCTCCCAGGCTAGTGGATGGTCATCCGGCATTTACAGTCAAGGCCATCTTAGACGTGAGAAGAAGGGGCAGGGGTTACCAGTTCCTGGTGGATTGGGAGGGGTACGGCCCTGAGGACCGCTCCTGGGTCTCGCGGTCGCTCATACTCGACCCCACACTCCTGTCCGACTTTTATGATCGCTTCCCTGAGAAGCCAGGTAGGCCGCCAGGGGGCGTCCATTAAGGGGGGGGGGTACTGTCACAGTTTGCACTCTGTCTGTGCCCTTTGCACTTCCCTGTCTTCTCCTGGGTGTGTCCTCTGTTGCAGGAGCCCGGTCACCAGCTGGAGGCGGGACTACTGGGCGCACCTGCCCCTGATGATCTCCAGCCTCATTTAAGATGAGGGATTACACCTGGGAGACGCTGGATTATTCTCTATGGTTTGTGTCACATCTACGGACTAGTCTGCTCTGACTTCTCTTCCATTACACCCGTGTTGCAGCAAGGGGAACTCTCCTTTCCCTCCTGAGGACCCATCCGTTCCCGGCGTCTCCCAGGGTGTGCGCCCCGTGCTCCCGGCTCTCCAGCTGGAAACCCCAGGTCTCCTCCAAGTCAGGTTTTCATGGTGCATTTATGTTCAGCCTTTTTTGCCACGCACCATCGCCCTCTGTTTAGTTAAAAGACATTATTAAAGACATTCTTACCTGCACACCTGTCTCCTGCCTCTGCATCTGGGGTCCCACGCCTACCACGCGTAACAGTCTAAATATTAAGAGAATAAGCCATACTAGTATAAGAAAAAAATGTAAAAGAAGAAAGTTGAAATGTTTGTAAAAAAAAAAGAAAAAAAAGTAGTGTGAGGAGAAACAGTTGATAATATTAATAACAGTATGCTTTGGCACTGATAAAATGAATACATATTTTATATGCGTAAATACATTATATTAAATGTTTTGTTTGGGATGGTTTAAAAAAAAAGTAAAACCGTCCCCGCATCTTTAGATTTTTCAGTATGAGCCCTCAGTCTAAATAGTTTGGCTTCGAGAGAGCAGCTCTCTAACAGACAACTTACTTTGGAGCTGATTCCAATCCGAGGCACCAGAGAACTCAACGGCCTTTTTTTCCCAGTTCAGATTTGAGATTTGAGGTGAATCTTAAAGCTCCATGACAAGCTGGGTCAAGTGAGTGTAGTGAGTGTGCTGGGGCATACTTGGCCTTGAAAAACACGGACGACTTGATTCTAAAATAAAGTCTGAGTTTAAGTTTCTTAACCAGACACTTAACACGAGGAGTTGTCTACGGTAATACCCGGATATTTGTACTGTCATACTTGCTCTATGAGTGACTATAGATGGCAGATTTTCTGATTTTGAAGCTTTTTTCTATTTGTAAATGTTAATCGTTTTGTTTTAGTGGCTTCTAACTTCCAAAAATTGGTGCTTTAAAGTTGAGAAGGCCAACTGAAGCTCTGTGAGAGTGTGGCGGCGTGAAGAAGCAGGACGATATAACACACAGGAATGATGTGAGACATTGTGGATGTTGTGGCACAGCTTGCCAATGTACATAATGAATAATAAGGGTCCTCGGCCCGATCCCTGAGGTACGCCTTGTGTTATATGACAAGAGAGGAGGACGACACATTATGCACCTGCGCACACTGACAGTTTCGGAGATAGTTGTTGACCCAGCTAACCGCCTGTGATGTGAGACCATTAGAGAGGAGTTTTTGTTTGAGTACTGCAAGATCTGCCGTATCAAAGGCCTTGGACAAATCGATGAAAAGCGCCGCACAGTGCTGTCTGTTGTCCAAGGCCCTCGTTTGTCATTCATTCATTTTTCTGGCTTTTGCTGAAGCCAGATTTAAAATGTTGTTTCAGGCTCAAAAGTATTTAAGTTGTTGACTGACTTGTAGACAAATTGATGTATTTGTCTTCGAAAACAGCATAACATGTAGGATCCGAGTGAACAAAGGGTTAAACCCGTGTTGTAAATCACTCTATTACCAGAAGGTAACCAGTTTGTGAGGGGAACCGGTCCGACCAGCTCCCGCTCCCACGACAGGTGAATGTTTGCAGGTGGCTACATGTTTATTTCCGGCAGTGTTTTTAAACGAGTCACTGCACCTGCTCAGCAGAAAAGGGGTGCTGACAAACCAACTTATGAAGACGTTCATGATACATTCATTTTATCTAATTAACTTTCTGTGTTTGGTTCATTGGAGACTCTAAATTGTCCATACGTGTGAATGTGAGCGTGAATGGTTGTTGGTCTACACGTGCCCTGCCATTGGCTGGCCACCAGTCCAGGGTGTACCCCGCCTGTCGCCCAAAGTCAGCTGGGATCGGCTCCAGCGTACTCCCACAACCCTAGTGGGGACACGTGGTATAGAAAATGAATGAATGAATGAATGAATGAATGAATGAATAACTTAATGTGTGTGTGTGTGTGTGTGTGTGGGGGTGTGTGTGCGTGTGTGTGTGTGTGAACACATGTGCACATGAATAACTATCTACCACTCTGCAGCAGTCTGGCGCTCACAGAAATGTAAGCCACACCCTTGTTTGTTCTTAAACCTGTTTGGATGTTAATTGTTGCATTCAATAAAGCAGATTGTGTGGGAGAAAGATGCTGGAAACGAGATACTGTAACTATGGTCACGTTAGCTGGATACTTGGAATGGGGACACATTTTACTCAAAACATGCACTCAAAATCTCAAGTATTTTCAAGTCCAAATCAGCATAAATACTGTACATTGATGTCCAAGTCCAAGTCGAGTCATCAGTCCAAATCAGCATAAATACTGTACATTGATGTCCAAGTCCAAGTCGAGTTGCAAGTCTTTGATGATATTGTCAATTCGGGTCCACAGTCATCAAAATTGTGATGTGAGTCTGACCTGAGTCCAAGTCACATGACTGGAGTCCACACCCCTGGTAATGTGCGTGCACAGCACACATGTGCAATGATCAATACGCATATATATACATATACATACATGTACAGGATCAGCACAGGTTTTGCACTCAGGGCTGCAAGGTCTGTTTAAGGCTTCATAAAAATGCTTCAAGAGCACAGAACCCGCTTCTCCATCAAATACCAGAGGATTACAGGAAGCATTAGCCCATAACTGTCATGATTCTGATGATCCACAGAGTTGTGCTGTCTGATAAATACAAGATTCCACGGAAAACCTATCCTACTCAAAGAAATATTTAGTATCTTGCTATGCAGTCAGGCGGTAAAAATGTGATATGTCAGAGTTTAGAATAAATTATAATGAATACAAAAAAGGGGTGGAGATGAATGTGAAGTATTTTATTTAAAAGCCGACCCTGAGGAGGTTAAATCTACTTGATCCAGGCCCACTTTTTACACCCCAGGTCAGAGATGGCGGTGCTGGGTCTGGTCAGCATCCCTTCCTGACATTCTGATGGTGAGAAGGCGTCATATGTTCAATGCTAAGTGAAGATCTGAGTGGCCCCCTGCGCTGCTCACAGCTCAACGTAAAACATGTTGCGTGTCACGAGGCGGGAGGAGAAGTGGGGAGAATACGCTGGTAATTTGCAGAAAAAGTGAGAGAATAACCTTTAATGACCGGGAGGTGGACGGCAGTGGCGAACACGCGGAAACGTCCAAACGCTCCAAACGCAGAAATGATCCGAAACCATGAAACAAGCAAACACCATAAAACACATGCTATAAGTTAAAAATTCTGCAATCACACAAATGACAAGGGTTAAAAAGATTAAAAAAAAGAAAAATGCTGCAATTGCCAAAAACACACAAACCCCAAAAACACAAGCATGAGAGAAATGCAGCATTTCATGCATGCAGTTGTTTTAGGGCTGTTTTTAGGGGCCTTTGATTAATTGATAATTAATAAACATACTTATTCTGCAGCGCTTTCCTCTTGCATTCGTTTTATGGTGTTTGTTTTTGGTTTGGGATCATTTCTGTGTTTGGAGCGTTGCTACCAGCCACCATAGGAGAGAGAGAGAGGGCGCCATTGGCCAGAAAAATAATGTCTCTAGAGAGAGGACTCTACTGTACAACCTTATTTCAACGTCATGTCTTTCATTTATTGGATCATTATTTAGCGGTTAGTGGTTTTAGTGTTTTTTTCCAATAGTCTCTCCGGCTGCCCCACCCGCCATCTAGACATTTCAGGTATTATTGCCCCCCCATGGGAGCTATGGTCCCAGCAAAAGTTCTGGCTCCACCACTGTACTCAGTACTCATATTAACATAAAATACACAAAAAAAAGAAATAGAACCGGTCCCAGGTCATATTGATTATAAATGGTATGGTGTGCTTTATCTGTTTCAGACATGTTTAACAAGTTACATTAAGGAGCATCACAGGATTACTATTACACAATTCCACATGTCTGAAAGCAGAGCTGATTTAATCCTACCCCCTTCTCCATGTCCATTATTGATTATTCATCTACACCATTCATTCATCACCACGTGATGACACTTATAATATACTTATAATAAAATAATTAGAAGTTTCAGTGTCATTATATTTGATATACAGTGTTGCCTCGCTCTTCTTTGCTGTTTTGCGGATTTTTTTTTAGTGCTTTTTGTTTGTATTACAGCGTATGAACGCCGTTACAGGCCGAGCCTGGCCCTTTAAGAAGAATTGCATTGTGGGAAGTTGAGTGTCCATCTCTTCCCTCTCTCGTCTGTCTGCACCTCCCATTGTTTTCTGCGTCCTGATTGGGTGTAGACCATTGTCAATCAAGCTCCTTCGTGCCGTTCCGCCATGTCTCCTGTGTCATAGCTAGCTTGCTTGCTCGCTAGCTGGTAAATGAATCTTCGGTTCGTCTGCAGCAATATGTTTTAACAAGGATACAAAAACGCTACGGTACAGCGGAGCGGCGCTAGGACGAAAAGGCACGGTCACAGGAGATAAAATATGCGTGAGTGACTTAATAATGTCTTGTGTTGATCATTAAGGTTGACCATTACTGTAAAATTCAAACGAAGGTTTGAACTTTTTTGAGAGAGTTTAAACAAGAGAGGAATGTGAGAAAATGTTATTGAAAACATGTACAATCATTGTAAAAAAATACAGTTGGCTACTTCACGGGCTTCACTTATTGCGGGCTATTTTGGGAACCCATACCCGTGATCAATGAGGGAACACTGTATTCATTTTTTTGTCATCTATGACTTGTGATCTCTGCCCCTCTTAACACAATTAACTGAAATATCATTTTCACCGTTTCAAGTAGTTCATGTTTGTTTTTAAAAAGAAAAGATTATCGATCTTATAAATTGATGTCCCGTCCTTTCTTCTGCCCTATTTCTTTCATTGTCCCTTCTGAATCTCTTGTCCCTTCCGGTTTTATTCTTCTTTTCTGCTTATTTTTTTCCATATCTGTCTTAGGTTGAAATTTTCCTCGTTCTATCCGCTCGCTGCTCCCTCCTTCCTGTAGTTCTTCTCTATTCTTTATTACATTTTAATATTTAAACACAGGACGTGAACAATCAGTAATTGCAGAGAAGTGGAGAAGGGGGAGGATTAATTAAGCTCCATTTCTTCTGACTCCTTTTCAGACATGCTGAATTGTGCGACTGTAATCATGTGATGTTCTTAAACGCAACTTGTTGTAAACTCATAAAACCATGACCATTCTGGAAGCCAGTTGGGATTTCAAAGGATTTTAGATGGAGCATGACTCCCTCCTAGGATGCTATACCATGAAGCAAAGGTTGAAAGCGCAGTAGAAAGGCGTGCATTCATCATTCGTTTTCAGTGAATCCACTGGAGTGTGACGTGTGGAGGAGAAGGACTGGGAGGGGGGGTGATCACGGTGACCAATGACCCCAGGTGACCTTCGTAAATGAGAGGAAAGCTTGTGATGACACAGAGCTCACCTGGCCTTGCACAAAGACGGCATTTACTCCCGCAAACCACCTCAGCAAGTATTTAGGGCCTGAATATTAAATGCAACAAATCATATCTGCTGCTTCCTTTCGCTACATTGTACTCTTCCAGCAGGGCAGGAAGCCTGCACGGAAGAGGGATTAGGGAAGTTGGTCAAGCACACAAGGAAGACCATTGTTGCTTTTTGCCATGCACACAGATCTCATTCCAAGGGTGGTTCTGCATATTTCTTCTTCGGTGCAACCTTTATGTGAAATCCAAACCAACTGACAATTCAAATGTGCTTCCAACACTTCACGAGGTGCATTCTGCCTTTCTAAAGATGATTATAAATTCATTATTAGATTTTTTTTGCAGCTAAATAACCTGAACATGAGAATGTGTCACTCAAAAGTGAACAGACTGCTCTGGATGTCTGCAGATGGTGCAGGTGCAGCTAAATGAACAAGCGGAAGGAAGTATATGAGTTTTATATTTGAGCCTTCATGAGTTTCAAATGAACACTTTTAGATGCATTTTGACTTCTTATTAAGCTTGAGATGGATGACAATAATATTTTGATGCATCCTTCAAATGCCAGCATGTTGAGGCCACCGGGCGCTGACTCCACCTTCAAGCCGTATAAAGAAGGTAGAATCAGTTTCTCCCTCAAGTTGGACTCAGGACTTCGAGCCAAGGAGATCCGATATCACCTTCTTCTGGGGAAGGCGGCGCACACAGAAGGCCTTCTATCCCGTGCCCGTCCTCCGTTCTCACTATGACATCGTCTGGCTTGGAGATCCTGGGAATGACGCTGGCTGTGGCGGGCTGGCTGGGGGTGATGGTGGCGTGCGGTCTGCCCATGTGGCGTGTGGCCGCCTACATTGGTCAGAACATCGTGGTCTCGCAGGTGGTCTGGGAGGGCTTGTGGATGAACTGCTCGGTGCAGAGCACAGGCCAGATGCACTGCAAGGTCCACGACTCCATGCTGGGGCTTCCTGTGGACCTGCAGGCGGCACGCGCCCTCGTGGTGGTCTCCATGGTGCTGTGCGTCATGGGTATTGGACTGTCTGTGGCGGGGGCGCAGTGCACCGACTGCAGCCGGGAAGTGAGCACTAAATGGCGTTTCGTGGTGGCTGGCGGCTTTGCGTTGACGTTGGCAGGACTTCTGCTGCTGGTGGGGGTGTCCTGGACGGCACACGCCATTGTGATGGGCTTCTACGACCCGCTTCTGGAGGAGACGGGCAAACGGGACTTTGGCAACGCGCTCTACTTCGGCTGGGCTGCCTCCTGCCTGCTCATTCTGGGGGGGGCGTTGCTGTGTTGCTCCTGCCGACCCAGGAAGGCCACGGTGCACAGGGTGCCCGCCCAGGTGGGCTACACAGCTGTTCAGCGCTTGTCAACACGTGGCTATGAGAGACGAGACTACGTGTGAACATATGACCAGCAGGGGAGGACAATGAAACACGTCGGACATGTTTTCATATGTATGGCATGCTTCTGTGGTGCTGGCTCTCTTTTTTGCTGTTTCGTAGAAGTCATGCTTTCTTATTTCACCGCATGATCAAGTCATGTAATTCATCTTGCAATAAAGGTGTCCATTTAGTCATCAAACATTTATGTGCATTATTTTAGATTCAAGTCAGTTCCACTTGATAACCATCAGTGGCTGTCAGTTGCTACGCACATACCAGCTGCACCCCCGAAATGAGATACTGAGTTTCAGGGCAAATTTAGGTAGGACACAATGGGGCGCTTGTTGCCTCTTCCTCTTCCTTTGTAACCTGTCCTGCATTTGGGAGAGTGAAATCCAGCCTGGGATAATCACCCAAACGTGCACGAGAATGCACAGCAGAGACCCTCAGAGCCACAAAGACTTTATTGATCACCTGATGCACCGCCCCTCACAGGACGGAGTGAAGTAAAAGTCAATGTAAACATGATTTAGTCCAAATGTGCTATTGATCGACCTACAGCACTCATCTCGCTCTAAATACACAAAACAAACTCAAGCGACCTACTTGGTTGTTTTTCAGCTGCTTTCCACCCAAAGTGCAGAGTCGTGATGAAAGAGCACAAAGTGAAAATGTTGTTTCACATTTTAATGCTGCAGCTTCAGTGCGAGGTTCATTATTTGCCTCGATATACACTGGTGTGAAAAAAAATCCAAACCTACTTGCCCCCCCCCCCAATTTAAACATAACTCAACTGAGATTTATTGCGATCTATCAGTGTGGAAAAGGTTACAAAGCCTTTTCTAAAGCTTTGGGACTCGAACCACAGTGGGAGCCATTAACAGCAGTGAACCTTCCCGGAGTGGCCGGCCAAACAAAATCACTCATCCAAGAGGTCACAAAAGACCCCACGACAACACCCAAACAACTGAAGGCCTCACTTGCCTCAGTTAAGGTCAGTGTTCATGACTCCACCAGAAGAAAGACGCTGGGCAAAAACAGCCTGCATGGCAGAGTTCCAACACCAAAACCACTGATGAACAAAAACAACATTAAGGCTCGTCTCAATTTTGCCAGAAAACATCTTGATGATCCCCAAGACCTTTGGGAAAATACTCTGTGGTCTGACGAAACAAAAGTTGAACTTTTTGGAAGGTGTGTGTCCCATTACATCTGGCGTAAAAGTAATGCTGCATTTCAGAAAAAGAACATCATACCAACAGTAAAATGTGGTGGTGGTAGTGTGATGGTCTGGGGCTGTTTTGCTGCTTCAGGACCTGGAAGACTTGCTGTGATAAATGGAAGCATGAATTGTGCTGAAGGAGAATGTCCGGCCATCTGTTGGTGACCTCAAGCTGAAAGCAACTTGGGTTCTGCAGCAGGACAATGATCCAAAACACACCAGCAGGTCCACCTCTGAATGGCTGAAGACTTTGGAGTGGCCTAGTCCAAGTCCTGACCTGAATCCTATTGAGGTGCTGTGACCATGACCTTAAAAAGGCGCTTCATGCTGTAAAGCCTCCAATGTGACTTAATTACAACAATTCTGCAAAGATGAGTGGGCCAAAATTCCTCCCCAGCGCTGGAAGAGACTCATTGCAAGTTATCACAAACGCTTGATTGCAGTTGTTGCTGCTAAGGATCATCCAAACAGTTATTAGCTTTAGGGGGCAATCACTTTCTCACACAGGGACATGTACTGTAGCTTTTGATGTTTTTCCTCCCTTAATAATAACACAAACTGCATTTTGTGTTCAGTTGTGTTGTCATTGACTAATATTTTAGTTTTTTAAATGATCTGGCACATTGAAGTGTGACAAACATAAAAAAAAAAAAATCACAAAGGGGGCAAACACCTTTGCACACCACTGTATGTGGCAAACATCCCTTGACTGACCACACAATTTGCATGCTGAGGCCTTTGTGCATCAAACACACAGCCGGCCTCCTTCCCCCCGTGTTTGTTACTTTATATCCATCACTCATACAGCTCAGAATCAACTTTTTGTGAATATACAGCATATCCGCTAAGAAGGTGTAAAGCAGTGGACGTCGTAAAATCAGTAACCGAGTTTGTATACAAGGTCACATGGTGCATAAATTAACCTGAGGTCAAATAAACCATTTAAAACACAATGACCTTCAAAGTAAAGACACAGATAAGACCCCCACCCCCGTCTCCTCCACCATCTGGCACCATTATGCACACAGATAATTGTTACTTTGGGTCTTTGCTGTCCCTGGAATATGAAATCCCCTATTTAGCTACATGTGAAGGTCAACCAGAACGGTACAAGCAGAATAACAAACATATTGTTACATGGATACCTGAACACTGCACATCTTTGGACTTTTTTATATTTTTTGGATCTCATTAGATTGAGGGCCTAATGTTGTCTACTGGTGTTTATCAGTAACACATCATCAGTGCAAAGCCCCCCTTCATAAAAGTGATGATGTTCGGTTCTGGTCCAGCAGATCTTCTGAACATTTTATTCTTCTTGAAGGAGGAGCTGTTGCATGCTAGCATAAAAATAACTTGAAATGTTGACTCTCTACTAATAATAACGCAGGACGCTTTTTCATGTACAGTACAACCTTTTTGTGATTAATTTGTTCCAAAAGGTCAAACAAAAACTGAAGCAAATTTTCCCACAGGAAATAATGTACATCCAATCGATCCATCCCAAAATATTAAGAAAAAAACACATTATATAGACCAGGGGTCACCAAGGTTTTTCCTTGTGAGAGCTACTTTTACAAAATGAAAAATTGCCAAGAGCTACTCATTTTTGTAACATTTATTTTCAGAGCTTATTTTAAAGCCAAACAAAGCGAATATGCTTGTTTTACCAGAACATGAACAAAATGCTGGTGTCCACAACTCACATGTTGTATTTCACAATGCATTTCTTTCTACTGTTCTTTCATTAATAACTGAAAACCTGAATGAAAAGCAGGCTTGCGGGCACCTCATGTGGTCGTGGGGGGGCTACCTGGTGCCCGCGAGCACCACGTTGGTGACCCCTGGTATAGAGAATAGTTATAGTTTTACATATCTCCTAACAAACTTTGGTTTGCGAATGCCCCAGTTTTTGTATGATTCAGTTTTTGTGAAAATGTCTCGGTTTTCGTATATTGTCTCGGTTGTCGAACAATAATAATTTGTTTGTCCTGTTTTGTATCATTCCAGGGAATCAAGTGCATAAAAAAATGCCCTACAAGTTGTAGACTCAGTGTCTGTGTGTTTTTTACTATGCTAAATAGTCCACCATGGCCAGCAGTTTGACAAAGATGAAAAACTCCACTCGTCCCTCTCTGCTGCTTGCTGTATCAGTAAAAGCGATGTTAATTGTTCAATCATCCATTTCAATCCTCATTTATAATTATTTTGCATTGTTTTCTGCATGTAAAACTCTAATTGTCCATCCATCTTCTATGGCGCTTGTCCCCACTAGGGTCGCGGGTATGCTGGAGCCTATCCCAGCTGACTTCTGGTGAGAGGCGGGGCACACCCTGGACTGGACGCCAGCCAATCGCAGGGCACATACAGACAAACAACCATTCACACTTATGGACAATTTTAGAGTTGCCAATGAACCTAACATGCGTGTTTTTGGAATGTGGGAGGAAGCCGGAGTAAGCAGAAAACCCAAGAACACACGCACGGGGAGAACATGCAAACTCCACACAGAGATGCCCAACGGAGATTCGAACCCAGGTCTTCTCGACCACCTGACTGTGTGGCCAACAAGCTAGCCACTAGGCCACCGTGCAGCCAACTATGATTATTCTCTCTTAAATGTGTTTTTAGGTGTCTGGAACGGATGTATTGGATTTTAAATTATTGGGAAAAACTGCTTCAGTTTTCATACGTTTGGGTTTTCGTCTGACCTTTTGGAACAAATTAAAAACAAAACCCAAGGTAAAACTGTAATTGTTTTTAAAATCCAAAGAAATCGGAGGTTGGCAAGTGTTCTAAGTGGATTGGGTTCTCTGAGGTTCCAATGACCAGTACCAGACCCCGTGAATGCTGATATTCACTTTCAATCATTCATGGGCTGCTTCTTGGCCACCTCTGTTACACTTTAACCATGCAGACCAGTGATAGCAGCTTTGTGTGTACGCTCCCCTTACCCAAATAGGTGGGAGCGCTACTGAGGAGTTGAATGATTAAGCTGAGGTCGTTTCCTGTGCCAAGCCTGCGTTTTTGGACGCTCTGCCACAGAGGGACAGTTTGAATTTTTCCCTGGCCAATAGTCAGCAGACCCCACCTTCCACCGAGAGAAAAGGTGCTGCCTATATGAGCGAGCGGCACGCTGACAACACGGAGAGAAGACCTCAGCAACTGAGACATGCCTTCGGTTGGACTGGAGATACTTGGAGTGACACTGGCCGTCCTGGGATGGTTTCTGGCCATGGCATCCTGCGCTCTGCCCATGTGGAGGGTGTCCGCCTTCATCGGAGTCAACATTGTGACAGCCCAGACCACCTGGGAGGGCATCTGGATGAACTGTGTTGTCCAGAGCACAGGTCAGATGCAGTGCAAAATCCATGACTCCATGCTGGCCCTCAGCGGTGACCTCCAGGCCGCCCGCGCTCTCACCGTCATCTCCATTGTGGTGGGCCTGGTAGGCATCCTGGTGGCCATGATGGGGGCCAAGTGCACCAACTGCGTAGAGGAAGAGCGTGCAAAAGCTCGGGTGATGATTGCGGCCGGGGCGGCGTTCCTCTTGGCGTCTCTGACACAGCTCATCCCGGTGTCGTGGTCTGCGCACACCATCATCCTGGAGTTCTACAATCCGGTCATCCCTGAGGCCCAGAAGAGGGAGATTGGAGCGGCTCTGTACTTGGGGTGGGCTGCGGCCGCCTTTCTGCTCATCGGCGGGCTGATCCTGTGCTCCAGCTGTCCCCCTCAGCCCGAAAAAAGGTACGGACCTCCGTCAAAGATCATGTACTCCCCAACCAGATCCATGGCCCCCAGCGGCTACGAGCAGAAAAACTATGTCTGAAGTGGCGCCCCCCTGGATGGACTATAACGGACAAACTGTTTTCAACTGTGGTGTGTAACTGTGTCCCGAATTTAGATGAATCCCTGTTTTTAAAACAAGTCCGCATGGTTTCATGTTAACTCACTGTTTTGATACCAAAAAAAGTTAATTGGAATAACACTTGAATCAGTTCAGTATCGGATCAAATGATTTTATCTTTCATTAAAGATTTTTTGAGGGATTTTGGGATGCGTGAATCTATATTCTATACTATCTATATAATAATTCTCCACTTTAGCAATACATTTTGGACAACTGCATGCCTTTGGTGAAGGCCACTTCCTGTCGCCAGTGACAAGGGTCCATGAAGGCCTACTTGGATGGGTTTGGTGTGGAAGAACCTGACATCAGCTGTTTTCTATTGAAATTTGTGGAACGTAACATGGTCTTTTAAGCTCGAGGTTGACAAAACCTTCGGACCTTCAGGTGAATGTTAAAATGGTGCAACACATGCAAAAAGAATGGAGGCTTCTCTACACGTGCATGAACCGCCGTCAGCATCACAGCAGCCGTCTAGCTGACTGTTTGCTCCAAGATAACAAGAACGTCTGTCGGCTTTGTCAGCTTTCTAACAAAGGACCTGTTTCATGGTTGAGGGAAGGGAGGAGGGGCACCAAACCACAGTACTTAGACACTGGTGGAGGGAAGGAATGGGGTGGGGGGCGTATATCTAGGGAGATGGTCGTTCCTCCAAAGAATTCCAAGGGCATCCCGCAGACTGGCGGTGATTAAAGGCCATCAAACACCGACGGCAGGTGAAAGCTCCAAAGTTCTCCAGTAAAGCTCAAGAAAGCGGTCAACCTTTACGTGTGACTTGATAATAAACCACAGCTTTTAACCCCACGCTGCAAGATGCTGCTGATTCTACCTACAACGTCCTTGGTCGCATAAATCCATACACAGTACAGATAATGGGATCATAATTGGGATTTACAGCTCACAAACTGTCCAGTATGTTGACCTTAAATGGCTCTTCCACACTTGCCTTTCCCATCCCTAATAAAAGGCCTCATTGTGGCTGGTCAGGCCCACTGTGAAGCTGGCCATGAAAGCTGAGAGTCTCTCCACGTCCTTCCTCCCCCCCTTTTTTGGTGATGTCAGCTCCTCCAAGGACTCCTCCCATCCACCTGATCCAGCTTTATAAAGCATAGTGCTCATGTCCAGGCTGCACACGCAGCACCGTCACACATGCACAGGCTGAAACCTTCCAAAGTGCCCGTCTTGTCTCAGCCGTGACACTCGCGGAATATCGGCTGAAGGAGAAAGAAGACCCTGCAGGATGTCTGCCGGCCTGGAGTTGATTGGCATCTCCCTGTGCATCCTGGGATGGATTATTGCCATCGTGGCGTGCGCCCTCCCCATGTGGAGGGTGACGGCCTTCATCGGCAGCAACATCGTGACGGCCCAGATCATCTGGGAGGGTCTGTGGATGACCTGCGTCGTCCAGAGCACTGGCCAGATGCAGTGCAAGGTGTACGACTCCATGCTGGCCCTCTCCCATGACCTGCAGGCGGCCCGAGCCCTCACCGTCATCTCCATCCTGTTGGCCATCCTGGCAGTGCTCGTCGCCATCACTGGCGCCAAGTGCACCAACTGCATCGAAGATGAGGCCTCCAAGGCTAAAGTGATGATCATCTCCGGCGTCTTCTTCATCGTGTCGGGGTTCATGCAGCTCATTCCAGTGTCCTGGTCGGCCAACACCATCATCAGGGAATTCTACAACCCCTTAATGACGGACGCCCAGAAGCGGGAACTGGGCGCTGCGCTCTACATCGGCTGGGCTGCCGCCGCCCTTCTGATGCTCGGCGGCGGCCTCCTCTGCTGCTCGTGCCCGCCGCGTGAAGCTAGGTACAACAATTCCAGAATGGCGTACTCTGCCTCTCGATCCGCCGGCGGACCAGGGATGGAGAGGAAAGACTATGTGTGAACGTGAACTCCAGGAGGAGACAAACACGAGAAGGAAGCTTTGAATTGTGTCTTTCATGAGAGGAAATAGAATGTGGACATTTCCTTTAATCACTTCTAGACACAAAAGATAAAGACATGATTGACTAAATATTATCATCCTGCTCCTCCTCGCAGAAAAAACTCTTCATGTTTCCAGTTTTGACCCAAACAGCATGACGTCATCTCAAGAAAAGGTGCAAAAAATCTGGAAAAAATCTTCACGTGTCCGAGCTAATCCAGTTACAACAACAATTATGAATGACGCTAATGATAAGAAGAAGAATCATAACGCTGCATTGTGCACGATATCAATGCACAGTCTCATCCACATTTTGTGTCCTATACAACATGTGTGTGTATGTATCTTTTTCAATAAATATCATCTGTCCAGGTCATATCTCATCTTCTTTTGTTTTAACTTTGCAACGACGGTTGAGAGTCAACAATGACCGTAAAAGGTGAGAACATAAAGCAAGCGTGTCCTTTTTAAAGTCATGATGAAAGAGATACCATTTGATATGACACTAACGTATATTTGCTTTGTCACCGATAACACAAACGCTTAGCACGTATCGACCTACACTGAATTTAGTGTCTTTAATGCACCTGCATGCTCAACCGCTCCCCCCACCAGCCTCCTTTTTTCCTTGTTGGAAAAAGTGTGGCCTCCCCGACTCGGCTCGTGACGCCGTACTTGTTTCATGCAGTGTTAAATCATGACAGCACCTTTTGTGTTCAAGCTCCTTTAAACTGAACAAAACCAAAAAATAACCTTTGATTGCCCCGGCGTACCTAATGAAGCGGCCCGTGCGTGCATGTGTCCGAGCATGTTCAGTCAGTGTGTCACACCCAGCAGGTGGGAAACTAAAATATTGATGGACGCCTGATGTAGTCGACACTGCATTGTCTCACCTTACGCTGGTGCATCGATATCGGCGCTAACAAAGACACACGCAGTGACGGTCACAGTAATTAAAGCCGACAACACACGCCACCCCCCCAGGCTACAGCGTAAATAATATTAGCAATCCAAACAGCTACAACTGAAAGGTTTGTAAAGTCAGCCATGTGGTATGTTGCCACTTGGCTGACAAACAAACCATCTGAGAATATCCAGTAACATTTAGAAAATAGTTTATGTTAAACACAAGAAGAGTACCGTATGTTGCTATCAGTTACAAATAAGATCATAACTGATCTAACAAAACTCATTTTGATGGAACTGAAGAATATAAAAAATATAAAAAGAATATAAAATACATTTCTTTTTTTAATGATGAGTTCTTAAAAACAAGCCCCTAGAAAGATAACAATGCTGTTTTTGGCAACACTGTCAGTGGTATGGATTAATAAACATGCTAGAAAGATCTCTTAGTAAATCCACTATAATAAAGACATTAATAGGGATGTTATGCCCACTCATATTATCAGACCGATATTGGGATACAAATGTGATATCGGTAGATATGAAAACCGATTTAAAAAAATGCTTTTAACATTCACATGGCCAGAATGACAGCACAGTTTGCTCACCTACAGTGCCAGCCCCCCTCCTTTGCACTTTCCACAGGCTCGCCCCCCACTTTAACGTCCGGGACGCTAGAAAAATAAGAAAATACAAGACGAATAAATAAATAGATAAATACGGAACAGATCGCGTCACATTTGTAGTGCAATAACACATAATAAATAATAATAATACATAAGAAGGTAATAAGTCCGGTCCTGTTACACATATCAGCATCGGTTGATATCGGAATCAGAAATTGAGAATCGGACAATACCGGCATATCGGTTATTGGCAAACAAGCCGATAACCGACATCCTTAGATATTAATGTGTATATTATTTGAATAGATTTGATTATTGTTACTTATTTTTTTCACTCCAAAAGCAGTACCAAAGAGAATATAATACTAATACTACTATTACTACTACTACTAATAACAATATATGTGAAAGTCATATAGTGTATTTCTCAGAGCAACATGTTAAATGAATGGAAATTCTCCTGCATAAGTGTCAGCAACACTAACATGCGTGATTATATGGTCTTTCACAACAAATGCAATAAATTGACATATGATCGCCATGACAACCTGTGACAGCGCCGACACATCCCATGTGACATGTGCACGTGTGCCTAATATTTTGATTGGTTAGAGTACATATCATTTACAGCGGGTGTAGCTCAATCAGTTTCAGTATCATTCTTTCAAAGGTCTTTTTATTGGTTTTACAATCCCCCCCATGCGAATTCCCATCCAGATGTGCCTGGCAAATAGCGTTACTTGCACGTAAAGCGAGATGAACCGCAACTCACATTTCACACGTTTCCTCTCATCACAGTGAACAAGAAACGCAAGCAAACGAGTCGTCCAATGGAAACAGCACGGTCAGCACCTGCAGTGCCAGTAGGCCCACCTGAGACATCTAGTGTCATCCAGCCTGTAGCTTTTCTTCAGTCGCATCGATTTCAACATCTTCGAGAAGTTAATTTCAGTAGCTCCGTTCCAAAAGGGAATCTCTTATATTTTATAGAGTCACGATACATGCAGCGAAATATTTCAAGAATATAATTCTTCAGAATTTGGAAGATTTCTCTCAGTGGAACTTATTTGTTTAATTCCTGCCATTCTTTTTGTGTCCCATGAATCAACATGTGGTCTTCTACAGTGGCACATACCGACACAGCAGACCAAAGTCACACAACAAACATGACATCCTCTCATTTGCCTTCTATTTGTGTGTTAGAGTGTGTGTGTGTGTGTGTGTGTGTGTGTGTGTGTGCTCCATTGGCTTGTGTCAGACCTCCAGGCATGTTTGCCCAGCGTTAAGCTAATCATTGACTCTCACTGCACCCGTCCAAAAACACATCCCTTTCAAAAGTTTGTAGCGCTCTGATCATGTGAACACACAAGCAATATACAGTATTTGATATCATATGGATTTATATGCAAGCAACACCGGAAAGCTGACAATGATGAGCAAGGGGGGGCCCCTGGATGGAAAACGGGGGGAGGGGCCTGGGGGTCAAGTTTGTGTCTCTGGCTATGGCCGAAGCGCCGCAGGTCACATGACCGAAACCGGGGAATGTGAAGGGCCGGGAGGTTGCCTGGCACCTGAAGCTGGAATGAGAAAGAAGCCCCCACCCACCCAGGGAAAACACACAAGCTCACTGAGCCTTCTCATAAAAACGTACTAAATGCTGCAGCCTGCAAAAGCAAGACACTGCATTGGAAGCAGAAGGAAAGCTATTGAGGCATACAGTGGAACCCGCTTATCTTGGCTGGCTGATGCCCACATTCGCAAAACTGAAACGGAAACTAACCACTGCTTGCGTGTTTACTTGTGACCTTGGCCAGAGACATAAGGAATGGGCAATAATAAATGATTTTTTAACCAGTCGTGCGTTTTTATTTTGTGTTTTCCTATTTGAGCTGTGATTCGGGGGTTGTCCTCTAGGGGGCAGTGGTGTTTGTCTGTGAGTGAGAGCCAGCCCAAGGGAGGAGAGAGCTGCCGAGCCGGCGAGTGCGGCTTGCTGTAAGGTATACAGCGCTGCTTTGTAGATGCCAATAAAAGGCTGATTTGTGCACAGTCATCCTGCCTCATTGTCATTCTGCTGACATTACAATGTTTTATACGCTTATCTGACAGAGCTGCTGCGCTGATTTCGTTGTATATCTCGACTCCGATGACAATAAAGTTTTTGTACATGTGTAAATCTTTCTTCCGAAGGCTAACAAGCTAAAAAGATACATACATTTCGGGTTAATGCTGTCGTGCTGTTATTTTGATGCTTATTTTGCACTGAACAGGAAGTCACTGTGTGTATGTATTAATGCTGTGTTACTAGACAGTAATTATGTCATCAATAATGAGGAAGCTGACAATACGACAACACATGTCGGCGTAAACGGAATAATTTTTCATCAAAATGACGCCCTTGAGTCTCAAATTTAAAATTTGTAATTGTCCCCGCACCCCGACATGAGCGGGTTCCACCGTATCATCTTCTCAAATGTTGGTATAACGGCGGGAAAGCCTTACACAGCCTGCTGCATGTCAACCACAAGGGAATTCAAAGCACGCACAGTATCATCCACATGATTACACCAACTATCTGCGAGTGCCGTACCAGCATTGATTAGCTGCCTGCTACATGTTGACTGGCGGCTGCAATGCGATGAGACGAGCACCGTGAACACATCAGCCGTTTAGTGTTAAAGTAAGCCTCGGACAACCTGTGTCTCATTAGTCATGAATTCATTTTATTTTTACTACATGCTTAGGTTGATAAAAAGACAAGCTGCGGGCCGAAAATGGCCTCAAGACTGCATTTTGGACACCACTACTGTCAGTGGTCTTGGTACACTTCTCGACTCCAGCGGGGGCCGGGAGCATTTATTAGTGAATTGAATGCATTTGGCTGATGTGTGCTTATTGTTCATGTAAACACACACAATGTGTTTGGGAACACGGAGTGTTGACTTTGAGTGCTGTCAGGTCAGAGTGCGCCAATAACATCTACGTTTGTGTGTGTGTGTGTGTGTGTGTGTGTGTGTGTGGTGTCTGGGTGTGTTCTGGTGGAACATTCAGCCCATTAGCTCACCGCTGAGGCAGATGTGAGTTAATGCCTACTGATAAAAACTTTGAGACACATGAAAAGACCTAAAAAATACCCTCCCTTAAATTCCAGCAGCGTGAGAGACTGAATGCAGATAGCAGCGCTGTGTTACACAAGTCAGGCCGGAAGCTGGACAGCCAGGAGACAAGGTTCTTCATGATGGGGGCATAGGCTCAAAAAACAACCGATTGCTCGTTACAAATCCCTAATTTCACAACAAAACGTCCCTTTCCACATGGCCAAACTTTATAAAATAAAACTTTGTGTTTTGATTTTGTATAAAATAAAAATGGATACTATTTCGACACGTTTAAAAAAAATTTGTCCGCAACGCTGACGCCCTCGGGAGCTTCGACGTCATACAAAACACAGCAAAGAACTTCATTGCCCCCTAGTGGTCGTACAAATATTGGCAGTGAAATGGAAGCGTTAGCAAACTGACGTCATTTACATTCACTTTGTAAAAAAAAAAAGGTTAAAACCAATCCAGCATGCTAAAAGAAGTTACATTTATGTAAAGAAAAACACATCCTGCACGTCAGCTTTGTGTTATTACCGCCAACATTTCAACTTTTTCTTGTTACATTACACCTTTTTGGTCTTTTGTTTTTTTTAATAATTGCGTTGTTAGAATGTGCCAGGGGCTGACACAAAAAATAGGTTCAGGCAAGACTTTGGACACCCTAGATTTAGGTAGACAAGAACAGAATTGAATATAACTAATATCACAAAACACGGTGTATAAAATTGCATTTGAACTGTAGGCTGCTGTTTGTTACAAATGTATTAGTGTTGTGCGATTATTGTCTTTTTCTATCACCTTCTGTTTTACTTGGAAATGTGTTGATGTATTTACTGTGCACAGTGAGCTGCCCGCTTGTCCCATTCCCACGTTGATTAAATCAGTCTCTGATGTTTTGATTCTTAACAGCCGAGGAAAACAAGGTTGACACACGAGGCGCTGAATGAGCGTTATTTTTAATTCGATTTGAAACAAAAAGTTGTTGCAATGAAAGGGGAGTGAAAAAAACATTGAAAAAAAAAAAACATTGTCCCCAGTTATTATCCATAATTGTGCAAGTCTCACAGCTTTAACCGATAGCCACGTTTCAATCAATGATCCCAAAAACTCCCAGTAGTGTGCGTTTGTCTTTCTTTGGCCATGTCATTAAATGTTATCTTGTCGTGCAGACGCGTGACCTTCACAGCTTCTCCTCGCCGTCAATCAGACGACTGTAGAAATAGGCTGCGTCGTCTTCCTCACAGATGATGGCCACGGTCTCGCCAGTGTCACACATGGCAGCACTGGTCTGGAAGTACGCCTGAGGGAGGCAGCGCCACACATGGAATCAATTTAGAATACATTTATCGTAACAGGAGTTGCACGAAGAGTGGGACGAATGTCCGGCGCTCTCACCCTCTCCAGAAGCTGCAGTCGCTCCTCAGTCAGCAGGTTGCTTTGCCTCAGGTGGCTCACTGTCGTCTCCAGGCCTAGAAGTTTCTCCAGGTGACACCGGTGCCGCTGCTGCAGAACTTTCACCTTCTTCTGCAGCTCGGCCACAATAGCCTCCAGTTGCTCCTTGCTCAGACGGTGCTTGTGGTAGCTGCGGAAGGCGGGGAAAACAAGGTTAGATGGGCTATACAACAAAACATGAAGACAAAGCTGCATGCAAAATATATACATTTTCAATAAACTTTAATTTTCTCATGAGGATATTGTGACATATACATATGTACTTCTATGAAATAGATCTGAATGAATTAACATATATATGTTAAAATAGGGATATTTGAATCTTACAGTATCAGCATGTTGCTAGCATCAGGTCTAACTATCAGATAGTAATATATTAACACAAAGACTGACACACACACAAACACATCTCACCAGTGCTCCTCCAGCTGGTGGTCTTGTCTACCCACGGCGGCATCCTGCGGTTGGTCGTTACCTCTGTCTGCCTCCAAGCTGAGGGAAAGCGACGGCGGCGGAGGCGCGTGCTTGGACACGATAGGAAGAGTGGACGCAATGGGCTCGGGGCTCAGAGCGGAAGACAGCACCATGTCAGAGGAGATGAGCAGCTGCGTGCACACGTCGCTGGGGAGTACGTTTGGTATGGTCTCAAAGTAGGCGATGACCTGCGTTTGGTGGCCTTGTTGGACATGGCATGATTCTGCTGTGGGGATTTCTTCAGGTGGCGGGTCGCTTAAAACAAGTCTATAGGCTGGGTTGGGAATAGCTGCAGTGATCCCGCCCACCAGCTCCTGTTGGCCATCACCAGACAGCACCACCACCTCGCCGTTACTGTGATCATTGACTGGCTGCATTACGGTGAAAGGAAGGTTTGCAGCTGCGTTTGAATCCCCCACCACATCCAACGTGTTGGGTTCTGCACCCTCACCAGACTCCCCCAAACTGGTTTGCTGCTGCTGTGACAAATCAACCTGCGCTACTGCTCTGTCATCTAACAGCGCAAGGCTTTGATTAGCGTTAGCACAAAGCAGTTTGGCGTTCTTCTCACTGCCATCCATCACTTTGCGTTTCTACAAAGATGCAAAAAAAATTGTTTTTGCACAGGCTATATATGGAACCACTACATTTTTGGGAAATGTGACTGGACGGTGTGTATGGAACTAGTAGAGTAATAGGGTAGTACAATCAATTTTTGTTTTGTCTTACCTCGGCCTTCTGGAAGATGGTGGGCACAGCGTCACTCTCCAGGTAACGAATCCCCCAGCGCACCTTGAAGCACGACGCCGCAAAGTGTTCGTGGCAGATGTACTGGTGTCGCGAGGGAGTCCAATTCTCCCGTCCCACGCTTCTCAGCCACAGCTGCAGCCGCTCCGGGTCCTGCAGGGGAAACCTGGGATGAAGTAAAAAACAAACAAACATGGAAAGTGTCCGTCAATTAGCACTGCGGAGTTACAATCACATCTTGGCTTGTGTCAGTAAATCTGTAATGTCATCTTACTAGTGTGATATTACATACTGTATACTAGTCACTTCATTAAGAGCACCTTTCTGAGCGTCAATCAAGACATACACTGCTGCGGCCAAGAGAATCAAAACGTAATGGAATGAATGATTGACAGGGCGCTTACTGCATTTCCCAGCCCTTTGCTGCTTTGTTAACAACGAGAGAATAAAACAGCAGAATTCCCCATTTATTCTGTTGATCCCCAGTGGTGTAATGGTTAAGTCGCAGGTTCGATGCCGCCAGGGTTGCGTCAGTAATTTGAGTTGGTGTAAACATTAAGCTATGTCATCATTTATTATTCTTCAGTTAGCGCTCGTTTTCCTACAGTGACAGAAAAGCATGATTTCACAACCAGCCGGCTGTAGTTATACACCTGGCCAGTAGGTGGTTTCATGTGCACGTGAATCTTCGAGAAATTAACCCTTTCTCGAACCGATGGGCTCAAGTCGTACGATACCTCGTCTCACCATCACTACAACTAACCAAATTCCTCCAGAAGTGCAAAAATACTAACGTCCATGTTTTGATTTGGACAGTAAATGCGAAAAACAAACATTTCTATAGGTATGTTGACAGTAGTTTGAAGAATACGCGCTGTCGCGCCACGACGACCTGAAAGTCAAAGGACTCGCACTTCAAACCACGCTAGCTTGCTAACTTACTTGTAGAAGCTTTTCCGGTCACTGCTGCTCGCTGAGTCATTTTTACAGTTGGGCACCGAACAATACTTCGGCATGACGTTCTTAGCGTAGTTGTTGCGTTAATGAATCTGCCCGTCCAGGCGGGTTCACAACAAGGTGAAATTCGTGCGGTATTGACAAGACTCGGCGCATTGTTGACGCAACGAGATCAGCTGCTCACCGGTGACGTCACGTAAAGGCGACTGTCACCGGACAACTTGTTGGCGCCAAAGTCACTTCACGAGGGTAGATAGCGGACTTCCAACTGAGCGATGTTAGTCATTTATAATAGTTTAGATGTGTGCGCAAAACGTGTCAATCGATCAAACTTTTACATCAGTTTCATGTCTCACCACATTTTAAATGTTACCTGCTTGAAAGACGACACATGCCGAGTTACATTTCAACGCCAAGAAAGAGCGAGACATCCGGGTCGGGAAGTGATGAATGTAGGTGTGTCAAAGCTGTTTCAGTATACATCTTGGTGACGGGAAAAACAATCGTAAGGTAAAATGTATTCGTTAATGTTCTTGTTCTGTGTTCAAAGGCGTGTGACAATGTAATTTATTTTTACGGACAATATAGAGTTGGACATTAGTGTTTGTCTTAGCATGGGGTTAGCTTGCGCTGGCTCACAACGTGTTTACAATGAACCAGTAAGATAATGTGATGTTGCAAAAACTGCGTTCTTATTTAAAGACCAAAACGGAGGGTGTAGTAGTTCATGTCTTACCTCAATAACCGATATTGGCGAGAAATGTTAGTTGTAAATACACAAAGTAGGGAAAAACATAACTTCTGAAAACTTAAATATTAGTGAGCAAGAGTCAATGTTCCCAAACGTCAGTGGAAGTCCCTCAGACAGGACAGTACAAACCACAAATGCTTATGTTGTATGTGAATATATCGACTATAAAACTGCTCTATCCCCACAAATAAGGACGCACACATATTTCTAAAATAACTGGATTGATTTTTTTATTATTCATTTTTTTCCAAACATTACATGGAATCTCAATAAATGATACAGTATATATACATACACATCAGTGTATTTCTTTACCTAAAAAGTGGAGGGGTATTAGACAATGCAGCTGTGCATTTCAACGATGACAGAATTTAAGTTTGGACGTTTTGTATAATAGAGGACTCCACAAATCAGTGTGACACGTCACAGGTCATCAAACACATTAAGGAGACTCGAGCGGTGTCTTGTGTTGGGCCAGCACCAGAACTGGTTGGGACAGTGAACAGTGCGCGAGCTGCCGGGGTGAAAAGACAGGGAGCAGCAGTATCATCCTCAGTGGGAAACAGTGCAAATTAAGCGTAACCACGTCTGTTCTAGCTAATACGTCACAAATGGCAAACAGCACCTCGGTGTGAACCCAGATTCAGTCTCTCTGTGTGAGCTGGGATTGTGTGTAGTTTGTTTTCATATCCCTGTAAAGTAATAAAAGACATACTGTAGACGGTGGGAGACACTGATGCACATGCTGCTCTTTAACCGTTTCAAATGTGCGTGCACACTAACAGTATGACACTCTTGGAATTACTCCTCACGAAAACTTCATCATTTGACTACAGATCTTTGGTACGGACCAGATATTTGACTCCATCTGCTGAGTACATCAAATAGTTAAAAACCAAGCAGCTCTAAGGAGACACGTCAGGGGTACTGGATTTGTGTACGAGGCGAGCAGACTGTGGAAAAGGGGTTTTTCCAGTTTGATCTGATAACCTTGTGGACTGGGCAGGTCTAAGTGATCTCGTCCCTTCTGAACTACGCCGCACTGTGTAGAGGGAGCAGGATCCCTTAGGCCAAAACTGGAATCAAGGGCACTGAGGGATTGAAGTGTGATGCTCAGGTCAGACGGGAGGTCATCTTGACAGACTGGCGCGGCTTTTACATCATCCCCAACTGCATCAGCGTGTTGGCGTACGCCATGGGTTTGACATTCGGATGAGGCTGCAAAGCAGAGTGATGATTTTAGTTTCAGGTTAAAGGCTGACCTCACGGGAAGCAATAATAGCAGTTGTCATGCAGGGGCGACTGACCACAGCAGTGAACTGATGGAACTCTGGCTTGAGATCAGATCCCCTGAGGTGGATAAAAGCTCCTTTGTTTCCCATCTGGTCACTGGGGAAAGCAGAAAACGACACCCGTTACAAGCTGCTGAGTCTACGCCTTAAAAAGCGGCAAATGGGTACGCACCAGTAGTTGGGTGCTGAGAAGACTGTAATGCACTTCCCTGAGTGAGTGACCTCATAACCCTCAGCCTTGACCTCGTGACTTCGGATGATGTAGTCCAGCTTGTTCTGATCCAGGAAGCGCTCTGTCACGTCCGGCCCAAACTGGCAGCTCACCCCTCGCTTGCTGATCGATCGACCGTTCTACATTAAGTACACGCTCACCAATTAATTATTGCTGAATTAAATGAAACACAAAGAGGAAGATGAGGTTTAGGGAGGCACTGACCTGAGGCTGGGGGTCCGACCAGAGAAGGTCACACATGGGACCTGTGAGAGAGAGAGAGAGAGAGAGAGGCTAGGAAGATGCTGAGATGTTCTTCATTATTATCATCATCATAACTGCTTGGGGATCATACCCGAGTCTGGAGGTTGTCTGTTCCTATCAATCTTCCTGAGGTCTTCCAACGTGACACCATCTTCACTGAACAATCCCCCGTGCATCACCTGAGGCACAACTAACACGTCATGGCTGTTCGCTACTACTAGGACAATTACCAGAAGACATTTGTGGTCTCCTTCTAAACTCTCCTACTTATGACTTTATTCCTACTTATAACTCCTGACTTATGATTATTGCTGGGTGTATCTTACAGTTTTGACAGTTTGACGTTAAAGCACATTAAAGGTAACGTTCCACACATGCCTACCAGTATTTTGTTGTTGATGCACTGTGCGAGCGGCAGCCACTGGAAGACCTCGCTGAACAGCTGGAACATCTGAGCAGTGTATTTGGCCTTGACCTCGCCCTCAAAGCCATACATCTGGTTCATGTTGTCTGTCTCGTGGTTACCTGCAAGTCAGCCACCTTCGCTAACAACTCCTATCAAAATGGATCAAAGAAATAAGCAAACGTGTGACTCCTCACCTCGAAGGAGGTGAAAGTTGTCAGGGAAGAGCAGCTTGAAGCCAAAGAGGGTGAGGATGACCTCCACAGAAAAAGAGCCGCGATCCACAAAGTCACCGTTGAACAGCTGAGTTCACTTGAATTAAGAACTTTAGTTGGAAGCCCAAATCGGAAACCGCGACGTTCTGACACGAAAGGATACGTAGGGATTGCTCTCGGTCGGGAGGCCGTTCAACTGGAAGATGTTGAGGAGATCATAGTATTGCCCATGTGTGTCGCCACAAATGGTTATTTTTTCTGCCTGTTGGATGACAGAACACATTCAACCATATTATGAAGAAAATAAAAGAACAAATTGAACACAATTAGCTTAGTTTTACCTCCTCCTGTGACGCAAACATGCCAGCATACATCAAACTTGAATTGTTTTACAGCCTTTGGCTATCTCTGGAAGTTTCAAAGACGTTCTCACCTCTTTTAATGTAACTTCAACAAGACTTGGTAGTTTGGATAAAACATCTTTAACTTGCACCAAAATCTGTAAAATTGAACCAACAGTTTATTGCACATCCAAAAGTAGCCTCCATCAAATTTTTAATGCACGAGACTTTACCTGATACGCGCACTTTCTGTGCAGCTTCTTCTGCTCTTTGAACCACTCCATCATTTCCTTCATGAAGTTCATCGTGACCTTCCCATCCTCCAGTTTGGGCCCTGCGTAGTCATCCTCGATCACTGCCATAAGACAGCATTGCCATTTCAGAGCAAACATGTAGCATGTAGAGTGGTGTGGAAAAAAGAAAAAGAAACTTCTACCACCTTGTGGCCGTTTTTATAGTTTAAAACTACATGAAACGTGACCTCTTATTTTGCACTTGGTCATCACCTCTTTTTGCCTAAATACAATTTTTGGTATTGAATGAGTTAGAAAGAAAAATCAAACCTACATGGCCCTGTGTGGAAAAAGTGATTGCCCCACCCCTGTTAAAACATAACTGAGATCAATTGAGATCTACCAATGTGGAAAAGGTTATAAAGCCATTTCTACAGCTTTGGGACTCCAGTGAACCACAGTGAGAGCCATTATCCACAAATGACGAAAACATGGAACAGTGGTGAACCTTCCTAGGAGTGGCCGGTCAACCAAAATGACCCCAAGAGCGCAACGACGACTCATTCGAGAGGTCACAAAAGACCCCACAGCAACATCCAAAGAACAGAAGGCCGAACTTTCCTCAGTTAAGGTCAGTGTTCATGAATCCACCATCAGAAAGACGCTGGGCAAAAACAGGCTGCATGGCAGAGTTCCAAGACCACAACCACCGCTGAACAAAAACAACATTAAGGCTCTTCTCAATCTTGCCAGAAAACATCTTGATGATCCCCAAGTCCTTTGGGAATATACTTTGTGGTCTGACGAGACAATAATTGAACTTTTTGGAAGGTGTGTGTCCCATTACATCTGCCGGAAAAGTAACGCCGCATTTCAGAAAAAACAACATCATACCAACAGTAAATTGTGGTGGTAGTGTGATGGTCTGCTGCCGTTTTGCTGCTTCGGGACATGGAAGACCTGCTGTGATAAAGGGGAACCATAAATTCTACTGTCTACTAAAAAATCCTGAAGGAGAATGTCTGGCCATCTGTCGGTGACCTCAAGCTGAAACCAAGTTGGGTTCTGCAGCAGGACAATGATCCAAAACACACCAGCAAGTCCACCTTCGGAATGGCTAAAGAAAACCAAAATGAAGACTTTGGAGTGGCCTAGTCCAAGTCCTGACCTGAATCCTATTGAGATGCTGTGGCATGACCTTAAAAAGGTGCTTCATGCTGGAAAAGCCTCAAATGTGGTTGAATGACAACAATTCTGCAAAGATGAATGGGCCAAAATTCCTCCACAGCACTGGAAGAGACTCATTGCAAGTTATCACAAACGCTTGATTGCAGTTGTTGCTGCTAAGGATCATCCAACCAGTTATTAGCTTTAGGGGGCAATCACTTTTTCACACAGGGACATGTAGCTTTGGATTTTTTTTTCCCCCCTAATAAAAAGTTTCATTTAAAAACTGCATTTTGTGTTCAGTCATCCCCTCCGTGAATCACCACCTTACCGTGGTGGAGGGGTTTGTGTGCCCGAGTGATCCTAAGAGCTATGTTGTCTGGGGCTATATGCCTCTGTGTTGGAGTCATCCCCAGTGAATGAGAGGATCATTTCCCTACACCTTCGGGTTGGGGAAAGGGTCCTGACTGTCATTTGTGCGTACGCGCCAAACGGCAGTTCAGAGTACCCAGCCTTCCTGGAGTCCATCAGAGGGGTGCCGGAGAGCACCCCAACTGGTGACTCTGTCGTTTTACTGGGAGACTTCAATGCCTATGTGGGCAATGACAGTGTGACCTGGAGGGGCGTGATTGGGAGGAACGGACTCCCCGATCTGAACCCGTGCGGTGTGATGTTGTTGGACTTCTGTGCGAACCACAGTTTGTCCATCACAAACACCATGTTCCAACATAAGGATGTCCATAAGTGCACATGGCACCAGGACACCCTAGGCCGCAGGTCTATGATCGACTTTGTAGTCGTATCATCAGACCTGCGTCCGCATGTTTTGGACAAACGGGTAAAGAGAGGGGCTGAGCTGTCAACTGATCACCACCTGGTGATGAGTTGGATTAGATGGCGGGGGAGGATGCCGGACAGACCCGGGAGACCCAAACGTGTAGTGAGGGTGTGCTGGGAACGTTTGGCAGAGTCTCCTGTTCGTCGAGTCTTCAGCTCCCACCTCTGGCAGAGCTTCTCCAGCATCCCGGGGTAGAACGAGGATATCGAGTCCGAATAGGCTCTATTCTGCCTCCATTGCTGAGGCAGCCGATCGGAGCTGCGGCCGCAAGGTGGTCGGTGCCAGTCGTGGCGGCAAGCCCCAAACCCGATGGTGGACACCAGAGGTCAGGGCTGCCGTCAAGCTCAAGAAGGAGTCCTATTGAGCATGGATGGCTTGTGGGACTCCTGAAGCAGCTGACGGGTACCGGCAGGCCAAGCGGCACGCGGCTTCGGCGGTGGTCGAAGCAAAAACTCGGGTGTGGGAGGAGTTCGGTGAGGCCATGTAACACGACTTTCGGTCGGCCTCGAAGAGGTTCTGGCAAACCGTCTGGCGCCTCAGAAAGGGGAAGCAGTGCCCGGTCCACACTGTTTACAGTGGGGACGGGGGCCTGCTGACCTCGACTGAGGATATAGTTGGGCGGTGGAAGGAATACTTTGAGGCCCTTCTCAATCCCACTGACATACCTTCCATAGATGAAGCAGAGACTGGGGATACGAACGCGGACAGTTCCATCACCGTGGCTGAGGTATCTGGGGTAGTCAAAATGCTCCCCAGTGGCAAAGCTCCGGGGGTGGATGAGTTTCGCCCTGAATTCCTCAAGGCTCTGGATGTTGCGGGACTGTCTTGGCTGACAGCTCTCTTCAACACTGCGTGGAAGTCGGGAACAGTACCTCTGGATTGGCAGACTAGGGTGGTGATCCCCCTTTTCAAGAAGGGTGACCGGAGGGTGTGTTCCAACTATAGGGGGATCACACTCCTCAGCCTCCCGGGGAAAGTCTATTCCAGGGTGCTGGAGAGAAGGGTACGACCGTTAATCGAACCTCGGCTACAGGAGGTGCAATGTGGTTTTCGTCCTGGTCGCGGAACACTGGACCAGCTCTACACCCTTGCAAGGGTCCTGGAGGGTACTTGGGAGTTTGCCCAACCGGTCTACATGTGCTTTGTGGACCTGGAAAAAGCATTCGACCGTGTCCCTCGCGGTGTCCTGTGGGGGGTGCTCCGGGAGTATGGGATTGGTGGCGTGCTACTAAGTGCCATTCAGTCCTTGTACAACCGGAGCAGGAGCCTGGTTCGCATTGCCAGTAGTAAGTCAAGCCTGTTTCCGGTGAACGTTGGCCTCCGCCAAGGCTGCCCTTTGTCACCGATTCTGTTTATAATTTTCATGGACAGAATTTCTAGGCGCAGCCAAGGTGTTGAGGGAGTCCAGTTCGGGGGCACTAGGATCTCATCTCTGCTATTTGCAGATGATGTGGTCCTAATGGCCTCATCGGGCTGTGACCTGCAGCGTTTACTGGGACGGTTTGCATCTGAGTGTGAAGCTTCTGGGATGAGACTCAGCACCTCCAAATCCAAGGCCATGGTTCTCAGTCGGAAAAGGGTGGATTGCTCCCTCCGGGTTTGGAATGGCGTCCTGCCCCAGGTGGAGGAGTTCAAGTATCCCGGGGTCTTGTTCACGAGTGAGGGAAGGTTGGAGTGTGAGGTCGATAGGCGGATCGGCGCAGCGTCTGCAGTAATGCGGTCGCTGTACCGGACCGTCGTGGTGAAGAGAGAGCTGAGCCGGAAGGCAAAGCTCTCAATTTACCGTTCGATCTATGTTCCCACCCTCACCTATGGTCATGAGCTTTGAGTCATGACCGAAAGAACTAGATCGCGGATACAAGCGGCTGAAATGAGTTTTCTTCGTAGGGTAGCGGGACTAACCCTAAGAGACAGGGTGAGGAGCTCGGTTATCCGGGAGGAGCTCAGAGTAGAGCCGCTGCTCCTTCACATCGAAAGGAGCCAGCTGAGGTGGCTCGGGCATCTAGTCCGGATGCCTCCCGGATGTCTCCCTGGTGAGGTGTTTCGGGCATGCCCAGCCAGGAGAAGGCCCCGGGGAAGACCTAGGACACGCTGGAGGGATTATGTCTCACAGCTGGCCTGGGAACGCCTTGGTGTCCTCCCGGTGGAGCTAGAGGAGGTGGTCGGGGACCGGGAAGTCTGGGCTTCCCTACTGAGACTGCTGCCCCCGCGACCCGGACCCGGATAAGCGGAGGAAAATGGAATGGAATGGTGTTCAGTCATTGACTCATATTTACATTTGTTTGATGGTCTCAAGCATTTAAGTGTGACAAACATGCAAAAAAAAAAAAAAAGAAATCAGAAAGGTGGCAAACACTTTTTGCACACCACTGTATGTCCTTTTTCCCCCCAACACTTACTCATGCTTTCAATGTCCAGAGAGTCAACGACTGACTTCTTGATCTCGTCGCTGGCAATGGCTCTCTCAAAGGCCTTCTGTTTGACAATCTTGTTACATTCCTGATACTTCATTCTTGCGTCCTTGTCGTTCGGTCGAACCCGCACTACCTGTCATTACAGCACACATTTAAAAGCAGTTCTTGTTTATTTATTAAATTGTTTATTTATTAAATTGTAATTGCTTTATTTTCGTCAACTGATATCTAATTCTCCAATAGAATAAACAAAACCAGACAAGGAGTGGTGCTGGTTCCAGCATTTGCACGCTTGACCACTTTGGCATCATGACTGGATTAAAGGCTAATCCCTGTTTCAAACTGTAGAGATTAACATCCAAACACATGGTTAACCTGAAGAGGCCTATACGGTTCTTCCTCCTCCATTTCAGGTTCTTCGGTCATAAACGTTGTGTCTTACCGTCTCATAGTCCTTTAGTGCAGCTTTGAACTTCCCCAGTGCCATGTTGGAGGTGGCCCGGCGGTAATACCCCTTGATGTAACTTTTGTCGATATCCAGGGCCTTGGTTGCATCCGCCAAGGCATAGCCGTAGCACTCTGTGCGCAGGTATGCCAGACTGCGATTGCTGTAGTAGATGGCGTTGGATGGATTGAGCTCCAAGGCTTCTGTGTAGTACTTGATTGCATTTTCATAGTCTTTATCTGGAACACACAATACACATTTTCATTGGACAGAATACTATTACACTACACTTGAGATAGCCTGCAATCAGGATGATGCAGTCTTTCTACAACAGTAAACAAACAAAAAGTTAGCAAATGCTATTTGTTCTTGTGCTATGAGTCATATGTGCTCATAAACTTAGATAATATCCACAAAGACAAAATGGCACGAAAATTGTTTATATGTGAGATTCCCAGTAGGAAACACTGTAAACAATATATTTAAGTGTGGCCAGCTCGTCATAGCTGAACAGTCTCACATGCTTCCGTTGACCAGCAGAAAATTCTAGCAACTGCTTCGACCGACGTTTTTAATACATTTATGTTACATATTGTGTTCCAAATCACAAAAAACTGTCCGAACTACCAAAATATGGCAAAGTGACTCTGAAGTGAAATTGCATGTAACAACTTTCAGGCTGTGGACCTCATAGCTGGAGATAGCCGCGCCGGCTAACCGGTCTCAGTAGTCCAATGAATGGGTTTCATGCTTTAGCATGCTCTCTGCGAACCGTTAGCCTAGCTTCACATTGGCGTGTGGCTGGCTTGTAGTGTTTAAAAGCAGTAGTTCACTCCCGATCGCGAACACCGGCTATGCCTTCGTTTGCTTTTAATCACCGATTAAAGCCACCGACTTGCCAGTGCTGCCATCTTACCTTTAAAGTATTTATTGGCCTTCTCCTTGAGTCGCTCAGCATCGTTTACTCCCTCCGCCATCTTCTTGTCACTGCCGTATTCCGATTCGTGCGCCATTGACGGATTGTCGCAAATGACGCAAAGTGGTGTTTTTCTTGTGGGTATTTTACGGACGATTTGTAAAAAAAGCGTCTTGGCCTTTATGAAATGCGTTTAGTCAACATTCGGTAAAATTATCATTATTCCGCTATTATTATTTATTAAGTAGATCGTATGTGAAGTGCGGTTCTTGAACTTTATCTACAACACCAAAAATGATTAAATTGGTATCTGTTTTTTACAGTTAGTCTGTATATTTTATTCAATACAATACATGAAACTGGAACTAAAACAAAAAACAAATTGAATGTATTCTATAACAATTATGTATTTCGCATTCTTAACCAGCAGGGGGCATTAAAGTCACTATAATACTTAGATGACAATACATTAACAGTGCAAGTGCAAGGGGTATAGAAAATGGATGGATGGATGGATACACTGGATAGGGTTTTTGAATTATGCTTGAGTCCAATTACCAGGTCAACCACAACGGTGAATTATAACTTAGAACCACATCACGTTAGGGGCATGATTGACTTGGGGGACATTGGTGTTTTTTGTGATTGATGTCCTGTGCAATGGAAAATTAAAAAACAAAAACAAGCCTCAGAACAAAACAAAAAGCACAGCTTCAGTCATGCTTTCTTTTGGTCTTTTTCCAGTTGCCTCCAGGGATGAGGATGTTGCTCAGGAAGTTTCCTGCCATCTGAACACAGCAGGTGGCCTCTGGCCTCCACAGATGTCGGAGTGAAGGGACAAACAAAGCGCAGGTGCTCATCCACACAGCTTTACTCACACACACACACACACACACACACACACACACACACACACACACACACAAACGGCGTCTGACGCGCTGTCGCTTTAATGAAGTGCTTTGCAAAAACATCACGCAACCTGAAGCAGAGGCTCACTTTTCCATTGCCAGAACTCTACTGGTCAGACTAATGAGAGTGGCGCCTGAGCAAGGAAAATTAAACTTTTGATTTAAAAGTTTGTGGGTGTCTTAGTTAATGTGGCCTTTAATAAATTACTGTGACATAGTAGAGGATACAGCCCAGTCCGGTCTCCTGCTCTGACTCACAAAGCACATCCCACAGTAAAGAGTAAGAGTCCGACCAGCCAGGTGAGTCACCGTGACCCCCAATGAACGCTTACTAACCCCGCTGTGAGTTCACTTTCCCTTAGCCAGATTACCGATGACTCGAATGACTCGTGTCTCCCTGTGAGCTATATGACACGTCTCACACGTCTCACCCTCCAACAGTTTTACTAGTAGTGCTGGGTGGAAAAGAGAGAAGGTGGGACGACATTGACTGAGATTGAGGTGACGTGACCGCCCCACGCGAGAGTAAACGCAGACAGTGAGTGGGAGAGACAGTGTGGGAGGGAATCTGGCAAGCTGGGAGCACGGAGGAGGGAAATTGCTGTCCTCTTGGGTGCGTGATCCTCGAGCAGGGAGGCTTGTTGGGGGGGTCCTGAGAAAGTTAAATCAAACATACATGGGGCCGGGGCAAGCACAGAGAGAGACAGATGAAGTTCCCCGGGAATGTGAGTGACATTCCAGGTCAGCAGGCCGATGAAGGATGAGGCCTTTCGAGTGAGGGGGGTATACGTTACATAGGCCTGATCTAGACCTTTCCCCTATTTATTATTCTGTAGCATGCAAAACCACCACTGAATGGTGTTTTTTCTTACATCTCCAGGGGCTGTTTTTCCAAAAACTTCCTCTCCTAAGCTGAAAGATAAGATAAGAAGATGTGTGCAGATTTTTTTTCAAAGTTTACATACTTTAGGAATCCTTTATCTTATCTTGGCTTATGCAATCTTAAATACTTAATACATCAAGGGTTATCAACATTTCTTTTTTTTTTGGTGACCTGCAAACTTTTTCCAGCAACATTGGAAGTATCTCACAAAGTTAGTTTCAAACAGAGTACAATAAAAATACCCTATAATGAAATGTATATAGAACAAAGGTTAAAGGAAAACTGCATATTAAACAAGCCATAGTGACATTGTTATTATTATTATTAGCATTGTTACGCCGATCGAATTGCATTACTGGCATATTGACACCGGCTAGCTTCACCACAGACTTGCCCGTAGCGCGTCAGCGTCACGCTCACGACGCCTCAGGCCACCACCAAAAGGTAAGGCTACGTATTGGAGATGCCGCAACTGCTGCTGTGTTTTTATTTCTGAGTTTGTAAAAGTTAACGCTAGGTGTAGGCGTTTCTACGACGTTGCTGTGTGAAATCAATGCGCCAAGCAAGGAAGCTCCGGTAATGCACAGGATTACCTGTTACCATGACTGTACTTGTTGCTACATGGTCACAGCATGGATAGAAAACCATCAAACCCTGTTGGGGGTTTTTGGAGGTGTTTTAATAGCGGTCTTTGCAGGCGGCATAGGTGTATCCCATTACGTGCACTACTGGGCTGTCGCTTTTTATATGTTTTTATATCTTTAAAATGCACAGAGAAGAGAAAGACATACGCGTTTTATAGTGTGGATGATGGGAAAAATTGCAAAAAAAGTGCACTTTTCCTTTAAGGCCGTTCATGATTTACATTTTCATCATTTAGAATGTGTCATCCACATTCCACATTTTCGGACATATGCGTGTTCGAAATAAATTAAACCAACTAACCAACCAACATTTCCAATGTAGTGGTTTGGAGTCGGGAACATACAAATCATACATAAAATTCTTTCCCCAAATCACATCTGACCACACTACCACATAATTAGGCTTTATTTAATCCCGACCTTTCAATTGAATCATGTCAAATATACTGTAGTGTTGTGTCCTTTTTCCTCATCGCAAATAAGTCACCACTGAAAGCTAGCTTTTAGCCATATGCGGGGGGTCGCACTTATTTGAACCATCTGTTTTTCCCCCAATGGACAAGCCTTTAAAATCTAAATTTAACATAAATAAGGAAGAACATTTATCCTCTCTCACACCCCCCTCCACATTTCCTATTTCCCATCTATCTTGCTGGGTTCAGATGTTTGGTTCCAAAGTCTGCATTTTTAGGTCCTTTTTGAGTCATAAATGCCCCCCCCCACCCCCCCTGCTCCCCTCAGCATCGC
Organism: Dunckerocampus dactyliophorus; assembly: GCF_027744805.1. Taxonomy (NCBI): domain Eukaryota; kingdom Metazoa; phylum Chordata; class Actinopteri; order Syngnathiformes; family Syngnathidae; genus Dunckerocampus; species Dunckerocampus dactyliophorus. The sequence goes on from NC_072830.1 coordinate 29,743,577, forward strand.
CGCTGTGCAGCCAACCTCCTGTTGATCAGTAAATCAACATCCTGAGGTGACACATTGCACGCTGAGCCATGGGGGAGTGAGAGCTCGGAAATTTCATGTAAGTGGAAAAAGAAATGTGGCTCACTACCTGCTTAAGGAGCCTACTGTTTTTTATATATACCTTTCCACATTAAAAGCTGTGTTTTAGGCGTGTAAAGAAAGGACCGGTCCATTTAGCTCATTGAAGTCATTGAAGATGGAGCAGACTATTATACATGGTCAACGATAGTGAAGCACAGTATGAGTCACACCCAGCAACCCCCTCCACATGGACTGGGCTTGTAGTGTTGTGAACTGAAAGGTACAAAATGACAGATAATTAAAACAAATAAAAACGAATTGCTCAGCGAAGTGAAAGCAGCCCAGATTCCTCGTAAATTAAATTAAGATGGAAAACGATGCCGCTCAATGAGCTCAGCTAAAGGCATGAGTCTGACCTTATTAGGCCACTCTGTGGTTATTAGCATAATCAACCACTTTATATTTCCAACAGTTTTTATTTTACATTTGGTTTTTAGTGTGTCTACGTCATCTCTTAGGATTTTTTCCCTCCACGCCGTTGTTCCTTCCTGGTCACATTCTCACGGACCCCGTGCCAGTCCTCTGCGCCGTCTCGCTCTCATTGCGACGGTTTCATGTGTGCATGAGGACGCATCATCTGATACACACCCCAAACAGGAAATGAAAAAGTGAAGCAAACAGACTCAAGTCTACTCGCCGGGCAAGAGTGCAGCTGGATGGAAGGCAGGAGGCCAAGGATGTGAGAAGAAGCTGGAGGTGAATGGGAGTGAGGAGGAGGAAAGGAAAGGAGGTGTACGATTGTTCCGGCCAAAAGTTGACTTCACAGTTGAGGCACACTATGCAGCTGACATGAGCAGACATATGGATGTTAGCGAGGATTTATGTGTGTGCATCACAAGCTTTGTTGCTCAAGTTCCCCACGATGCATTGCGTCCTTTCTGACTGCGCAATGAGGGAATCTGTGTCTTTGTGTCACAACATTTTCCCTGCTTTTTGTGGGTGGAATGAACACGTGTCCCAATACTTTTGCCAAAATTGTGTAGGTGATCCAGGGTGCCACGCAAGGACAGCCGACAGAAATGCGATGCTAAGCCAGGGTAGTTATTTGAAGCTTCAATCATGATGCTTTAAAGAACCCATAAACAAAGTTAACAAAAAGTTTAAAAGCCTCCCTGGTGATAGCTGTCATCATAAAGTCATGTTTTTGGGAGTGGATGTTCAAACAACTCACTTGTGACAGTCAGACATGGAAGTGTGTATTTGCTTGCCGCCACACCACACAGCCGACTAACGTGTCAGACAGCAGAGCTCATAAAACAAGTCACAGTCCTGGGATTATCGATCAAAGCCACAGTGGTGCACCGACAGAGCTGCCGCCACGCTTTCATCCGCCCGTGCGGTCGCCATATTCGCATTGGAGGCGACAACGTGTTGTTGTGGTTTGTATATTTTGGTCCCTCTGGGCATGAGCACTACACATGGTTAGGCTTTCCCACAGTGAGGACCCCCCCTTCCTCACACCCCAAAATCCTGAGTGAGTCAGGATGTGTGGGTGCACACTGCCTCATGTCGGTTGCACATCAATGGGCCTCTAAAAACACGGCGTTGAATAGAGAGAAAGAAGCAGGCTGGTGAGGAAACCACCTGAAACATGAGACCATGTGGTGAGACAGAAACATCAAACAAGTAAAAGAACTGAAATAAATTCAAAACAGTGTTGTTTTGGATATTTGAAAAGAATCCACATAAAATGCATTTTCAGCTTGACAAGTGCTATTTTAGCCAATCACAGGCTTAGAAAGCAGCAGCAAACGGTTGTGCAGTCAACACAGGGCCGCCCATCCCCACACGCAGGACACGCACTGTGCGTAGGTCCCCACAAGGCACGCGCCATTTTGCGCAAGTGTAAACGCGGCAAGGAAGCGCATCGCTGCCATGAGGCATAAAGCACCAAGTCGTGGGCGCCACACACGGGACGTGCCAAACGACTGCAACTGGCGAAACTCATCGCAAAGGTGTAGCAAACTATGCACACGGGGGGAAACGAGCGTCTGTGACCAACAACACGCGTGAGCGAATTGCATGAGTCTCCCACGGTTTTGATTGGCTGTCAGATGTGGAGGGAATTTGGGGATATCGAAGTAGTTCAGAGGAGGAAAAGCGGCCGGTGTTGATAGAGTACTCTTGCCAGTATCGGATCTTACTAGTAGTGAAGGTAAACTTACATAAATGTCTGTGTAAAATGAACTTTCAACTTTATGGGATCGTGTCACCAGCCAGCCTGTGCAGGATGACATGCATGAACACAAACTGGCTCGACGGTGACCCGCGATAAATGCCCTATCGCGCAGGTTCCATTGAAAATGAATAGAGTAGAATGTCGCCTCCCGTGTGTGGCGCCCATCAGGCCGGGGCAGTAGAGGGAAAAAAAAGAGATGAGTAATCCGACCCGACGCTGGTTGCTACAATGATTGACAATACCCAACAAAATAAGGGAATAAAATGACAGGATTCCTGTCAGTCCATGGTGGTGTAATGGTACAGCTGCTGCATTTCACGGCAGAAGGCGCAGGCTCGCTCTCAGCCCCGGACAGTTTTTGAAAAAAATTCTGGTGATGTGTTATTTTGCACCATTTTTTTTTTTACTGTTTCCAGTGTATTTGGATTATTAGAAATCATGCATCTAACTAAATTCAGGTTCACATCAAGTAGTATAAAATGGCTTTTTATGGGTTTGGTCCTAAAGATGTTGTAACTGCAGCTGCCCAGAAGGGACCCAATGCGATTTTGTTCACGGGGCCCAGAATTCCTGGCGGAGCCCGTGTTCGCAGTATAGTCATTTTGTTCAGGGCCCAGTTTGGCCAGGGCGGCTCTGAGTCAATATGATTAAGGCCATGGCCACATGGACATTTTAAAAGCGTATATTTTTCTATATGTTTCAGCCTTTCGTCCACACGCGCGTCCACACGCGAGCCTGGGTTTTTGTCCCTAAAAACTGAGCTTTTGGAAAACTCCGGCCAGGGTGAAGGTTTTCAAAAACATTCAAGAACAAGCGTTTGTGTATGGATGGGTCAAACTGAGCTTTCAGGCTTGTGTCATAAGAAATATGCCACATGATCTCATGTTTTTGAACCTTATTTAACAGCAATATGACTAATGAAGTTATTGACTTTCCTTTGCTAATTTGATTTTGTGCAGTGGTAGACGCACACGTGCAACTACCTGTATAAAATGCAAGTGAGTGCTGATTTTCAAGACAATGTACCCCATATGACATTGTACATTTAATCGAGTATATCACTATATTGATGAGCAGAGGCGTTGCGATGTGTCAGCTGCTTTTTCAGGCTTTTTGATTGGCTAAAATGCACATGACAGCTAGTGTTGGGTTAATGTGGAGGTTTTTTCAAAACTACCGCGGTGTGGGTTTATTTTTATTTATTGATTTTTTTAACACTGGAGTGGGGGAAATGTGCATATTTGAAAATAACCGTGTTTGTGTGGACATGTGGGTATGTATCACAAACATTCTGTTCAGCTCAAAATCAGCTTTGTATAAAATAACAGGAGATAACCTTCAAATACATTGACGAGAGATTCCAGAATATATTATCTGCAAATGCTGAAACCGGGGAAGTGTGCACCTTGGCACAAGCTCTCCAGAAAGTCCAAGACCAAAATGCAGTAAAAAAATACATTTTTTAAACAGCTGTAACAAAGACTCCTTGGAGAGACGACTTGCTATCTCCATGCCAGCTGTGAGGCACAAAAACGTTGAAACTATCAGTCTCACTGACACACCATCCAGGATGTTGGTTGGGGAGGGCTGTTGTGGGGGGTGTTTCCTCTTCCTGTTGCTGTTGGACTTTCCTGTCAGTTAGTATTAACTACTAATAGAACTTTGGGTGCCTTCCAGACTACCGAAGATACTTTTTTTTTTTTTTTAATCTCCAGGGAGTTTGATTCCTCCCAGTGAAGTATGACATCACATCCTGTACACTACCAGGGTGGCCAGCACGGAGATGAGAACGCATTTAGGCTGCAGGTACATGAGGAGGACACGTGTTCGTGGTGGTGAACAAGCTCTGATGTTCCACGCTGTCCGAGTCACGCAACATGAACATCCTCTTTGTCATCAGACACTTGATCGTCATCAAATTCTTCTCATCATGTTTGTTGATGCTAGTGAGGAAGATGAGCTGTTTGTGTGTGTGTGTGTGTGTGTGTGTGTGTGTGCGTGCGTGTGTGTGTGTGGCCCACTTCATTGAGATGAACCTAGGCAGTGATCAAAGTGATGCTCGGTTTGAAGTTTCTTATTTCCTGCTCACTCTTGTTACTTTCGTTTGTATGTGTCATTCTAGTAGATAGGATCTAATTAAGGCGACATTGGCCTCCACCTCCCCAGCCCCCCTCGCTCCCTTCATCGTCTGCTTAAGTCACTGTGATGTTCAGAGTTTCCGCCGTCATGGCAACAGGAACAAGCAGCAGCAGGGTGTGTTGTTAAATCTAACCACAACACATTTAAAAAGCCTCAACGGTGGCAGCTTAAACTCTCCAAGGCATTTAAAGTCTTGTCAGACAACTATTGAAGTATTTCAGTGAAGTGCATGCAAGGAGGGAAGCTAAGACTATGTGCACTATTCTCATCAGATATCACTGCTGACTGTGTAAACTGAACTGTGGCCACTTCCCGTTTATTTAGACTGCAGCGCCAAATAACTGCCTGGCGGCGTTACCAAGACGGTTGCCAAATGGCGGTACTTACGGACTAAACATCAGCTCCAATAGACTTGCCCGAGCCGTTGGAGAGATTAGCAGAGGTGGGAGAAAGCAGGTGTTTTTCAAGTCTCAAGTAAGTTTCAAGTCTGTAATCCCAAGTGTCGAGGCTGAAGTGAAAGGCCAAGACAAGACAGGTCGAGTCAAGTCCGAAGTCACAGGCTTGAATTGTTTGAGTCCACAAGTAATAAGCACTGTTTACTATTCACCAAATAAAATGGCATTTTAACAATGTAGCAATCTATTACATTTGACAAATACATCCATCCATCCATTTTCCATGACGCTTATCCTCATTAGGGTCACAGGGGTATGCTGGGTACACCCTGGGCTGGTCGCCAGCCAATCGCAGTGCATTGACAGATACAATGGATGCATTTTCCTTTCCTTTCAATGACAGTGTCAATCAAAACTGATCATTTTTAACCACATGAGATTGTGTACCTGAAATGTCAAGGGAGTGTGTGCTCTATTAGTGTTGCGATAGAGACAGTATGGAATAAACCAAACACTTAACTTCCTGCGCAGCGCTGCCATCACAGGAAGTGGGTGTAAAGGGATGACTCAGCTGACTTTGACCTCCAACGCCCCCCAACAACTCCCAGACACCCCCGCCCTCTCTAATTAGACAAGCAACTTGTTTGTTTTTTGCCCCGTCTGAGCCTCCGTGTGCGCCCTTTTGAGAGGAGAGCATCCCGGGATTATGGCGGCGATGACTCATGGCGCTTCCCTCTGCCCTTCATTCTCATGCACTTCAGCTCACAAAGTGTAGTCGACTCGAAAACAGCTGTTTGTACAAGAACGCAGCATCGTCTGCTAAGGTGTGTCCCGACTGCACTTTAGATTTTTCACTCACTTTTTTTGTATTGCATAGACATCCACACACACACACACACACACACACACACACACACACACACACGTTGCTTCAGAGGACAGTGTGTGTCATAAACAGTGGGACTGGGATGGAGGAATGTGTTCACTGGGAAATCCAGCAGGGACAGGAAGAAGAGGTGGTGGTGGGTGGGGGGGCGTATCAGTTAGAGCGCCAGAGTTTACCCGGGCAAAACCTGAGCTTTGTCTCAGTTTGTGCACTTTCACACACAGTCTTTGAGCGTACAAGCGCATTCACACTGACAAGTATGGCAAAATGCAGAGCACTGTTCGTACCCGGATGAGGCGCTCAAAATGTCAAAGCAGTCAAAATGGTGAGTGCGCAGTGATGGACCGCCCTCAACAGGCGTCACATGACTGTATAGCGGAAGGGGAGGGGCCTTTCCAAAGTTTAAATAAACTTGAAAGGCCTCATTTGAGGCTGTGGGTACACACAAGCGAGAAATGGAAAGAACACATTCGCTTTTCGTGATTGTACAAACGAGAAGTTGGGAGAAAAAAAGTGGGCAGATATTGGACGTGTATCACATCGAAAAACTCCGTCAGAACACTTTGATACGTACACTGTGTGCACCATGGACTACGTTCCTGAGTGTGCAACCTTTGACAATGTAGTGCTGTGCCAAACTGATTGCTGATGTTGCACACTTACTGGAAAATAACGTTAAAAAAGTAGAGTAGAAGAAGAAGCGTATAAATATTGCGATTGTCATTTCTGGTAAGTGCGCAACAATAGTAGAGTAATCAATTTGGGACAGCACCGCACTGTCAGAATGTGCGCACTCAGGAACCAAGTACGCGGTGTACAGTATAGGTACTGACAAAAGTATTCCTTTTGAGACACTGCATTTGTCCCTATTGTCATGACTGTTGTGCAACTATGACCATTCATCACATCCTAACTCTCGTAACTGTGATTGGTCAAGTGGGAGGACATCCCATGTGACTTTAGAGCCTCACAGAGATCCTGAAAAGCACTCGTTGATCAACAGTAGAACTTGTGAAGTGACTGGTGAATGTAAACTTCACATCATTGCCCAGCATGATGGCATCCCTCACACACAGGCGCCCAACCTCTATTACAGCTCTGACACGACCTCAGAAGGTAGAATACTGCCGGGACGACTTCGTGCCCATCCTCCCCTACCTTGTGTTTGTGTGTGAGCAAAATGAGGAATAATAGCAAAACTACTTAACACCGTTGAGGGCCACGTTGTGGTTCAAATGAAGCCCTTTGGCCTCTTGCTGCATTTTTGGAGCTTCTGTGCCGTCTTGGCGCTGCACAACGAGCTCCCTGTAAAACTAATTGCTATGCCGTCAGCAGTTGAGTGTGACTGGTAAAATGTTGGGCTTTCTTTTTTGTGTGTGGAATAACATCAGCATGGATGATTGACCCTCAGCATCCACACATGCTGGTAAAGAGGCCATTTGAAGACATACACTGCGTTAACCTTTGCATCACAAATGCTGAACATCATACTGAAGATGTTATTTGAGTAGAATGTTGTTGAAACATCATTTCATAAAAATAGGCTTTTATTTCTTGTTTTAGTAGACCTGCAGATTTCTGGAAGTTTCTTCCAGATACAGTATGCGGTCGATAAAAGTTTGAAGCTGCTCCTCCATGTTTGTTGTTTAGTCCATTTCCATGGTTACCTGCAGGACACTACCAAGGTCAAGTGTTAGTGTGAGACTTGTTGTGTTCATACATCATCCACTAATGCGAGCCTCATTCCAGTACAGTTGCTCTTTCCCTCAGTCGGACCCCACCTTCGTTCATCTGAAAGCAGGGGGAGGCCGCAGAAGGAACCGGGGGCGGGACTGAGAGGAGCCAGTCCCCAGATGTAATTGGTGTCTTCCCTTTTTTAGCAAACATTTCTTTGTCAGAGAGTGAGTCAGAATGGTTTGTTTTCTAAGCACTCGGGTATACTTTCCCTTTGTACTTTTCGCTTTGAAGTGATTCTCTTTTGTTTCATCCCGTGTGGCTCCATGATGACACCCTGATCATGATGATGACATGAAGGTGCACGCAGCTAACATCAACAAGGTGTTTGGACAAGAACGTGAAACCCGTGTGTCTAAAAAGCACATCTGTGTGGTCTTTCACATCTCGCCTTCAGTTGTGTTTTCTACCTCCATCGCCCGTCATGTTTTGTTCTGGTGATGACTCACAATGGTCCGTGCGTGTCTTCAAAGAGCTGCCAGACTTTGGCACAGAGATTTGAGAGAATAAGTGAAGAATAGAAATGCAACGCGGCTGTCAAAGAGTGCAACTACCATCTCGCAGTAAACTGCAGGTGTGGTGTAGGCGAAGGGGGGAGGGACGACAGGTGGACAAGGGACACGCCTGATGACACAAGAAAAGTCGTGATTTATATCAAGTATCCTCTTGAAGACGCCTATGTGAGCTGGTCAAAGGTCATTCTCGGACAAGTCTATGGCAACCATGTTTGCTGCTGGGTTTTTTCCACAAAACGTAGAAATAATGACGCCAGGCCAGCTGGCAGCTGCAGCAGGACATCAAAGTGTGCCACTCAGGAATTACAGCGCTCCGATGACCTGTTGCTGTCCAACCTAGTGATGAGTCACAAAGCCAAAAATAACTTTCTGAGACCTGGGCTGTATCAAATCAGCTCACGGGTTTGTGTGATTAGCTTTCATGGCCAGTAGGTAAAAATGTGCTGGGCCGAGTTCCATTTCAGTTCCAGCAGTTGAGAGAGGAGGAAGTGTAGAACACAGATGTTTTAAAGGTCAGGTTAACGTCGCTCCTATTAATACTGCTTCATACGACAGAGTATTAGGGCCACATTGGAAAGAAAATCTGAGATTTCGAGACTAAAATAAACTTACGAGAAAAAAGTCGTAAATGTATGAGAAAAAAAGTCGCAATATTACCTTTGCCCAAGGCCAAAAGTCACATAAGTCCCCGCTTTTTGTAGCCGTCTCAGGCAATGCCTGTTACGATGGAGTATTAAAATAAACACAGATTTCGACAATAAAGTGGTAAATTTACGAGAATAAAGTCGTACATGCACGAGAAACCACACGTAGTATTACGAGAATAGAGTCCTACATTTATGAGTTTTATGTTTTAGGAGTAAATAAATAAAAGCTGGCCTGAAGCAAGAGGAACGTTCCCTTCCTTCCTGAAGAGCTTTGCTCTGGTTTCCCGCCAACACGCATGACACCATGACATGTAATATTACGACTTTATTCTCATAAATTTACGACTTTGTTCTTGTAATATTGCGTCTTTTCGTCTAGTAAATTTACGACTTTATTCTCGAAATGTCCGATTTTTTTTTTTCTTTCAATGTGGCCCTAATACGCCGTCGTAGCGTCGCTTCTCTTTACACTTTGTTAAAATTAAGAAACAAAAACATTGCCTGTGGAGTTTTATCGTGGTGACAGTTTGACGCCAGAGCAGATTGTACATTTTCTGTGTGCAGTTTGAAGACAAACAAACTGGAGGTTGATCAGTGTCCCGGAACCGATTGTGTTCTACTTTAGAGATTCCACTGTGTTTTTTCTCCGTGCTGAAGCGCAGATAAACGCACTCATCGATCGTGTAACCTCACGTTAGTGGTGACAGAACACCTGCTTAACTGTGATCATGTGAAACACTGGTACACAGTTTCAAGTGTCCCCCCTTTTCTCCACACGCTCTGGGTCGTGTCAGCAGTTTTTTGTGGCCCCCATCAAAAGACAGAGGGCCCATCAGGAAGCAGCTCCTGAGAAAGGCGCGTTGCCTTAAAGGATGAGCCCACTTGAGTTTAACTCCCCTCTGGGAGCCGTGACAGATTTATGAGCCTCATGACATTGGCTTGCTTAGTCATCTCAGAGAGAGCTTGAGGTTGCTGCCCTCTTCAAGGCCAGCTTCATTGCTTCATGCCCCCCCCCTCTAAAAAAACTTGTGTTTAGCTTGTTGTGGTTGTTAATGATCCCTTTTTCTCCTTGTAACATTCCAATTACATCTGCCCTGCCAAGGCACCACAAGAACATCATGTACCTCAACACTGGGAAAACGTCAAACCTGGCAACAGATCTCGTCTTGTTTAGTTTGAGGTTGTTTGTTGCCCTCAAAGAGTCTGCTCGCTGGAGGCACGCTCCTCAGGAATTCTGGGTAACATGACCAGCTTTGAACAAGACAGCACAGATCATCGTCACCCTGTTAGCAGCAGTGTTAGGTTTGTAATTTAGTTTTTAGTCATCCAAATTGATTTTTTAACTTTTACTCCAAAATTCACAACATTTTAGTCAAGTAAAATTACAGTAAATTTAATCAACTAAAATATAATGTTTAAAAGATAAGTTTCCTTGAAACCACCTTTATTTAGGCTACCAGCAAGCATCTGAATGATCAAATTCAAGTAGACCTGCTCAATAAATCATTCATTTCACAATCTTAGTGTTATTTATTGTACCTGAAACTAAAAAACATCCATCCATCTTCTTTGCCGCTGATCCTCACCAGGGTTGCGGGTATGCTGGAGCCCATCCCAGCTGAATTCAGGCGAGAAGCGGGGTACATCCTGGACTGGTCGCCAGCACATATAGACAAACAATCATTCACTCTCTCCACAGCTAAAATAGCTGTGATTGGATATACAGCATTCCTGTCATAGCTCTTGTCCACATGCCTTTTTAGCCAAGGTTGTTGATGAAAACTATGACGAAAACTGTGTGTCAGTGAAATTAAGCCAGCAGCATGAGAATCCAAAAGCATGCAGTTTACGTAAGTAAGGTGCTTGGGGGCCACGTGTCAGCGGGTTCACTGTTTTCATCATCATGTATGCTGTATGTGTGTTGAATTTTCCATGTAGTCACGGCCCCTTAAGTCTGGGCCTTACCAACGGGTCTGGACCTGCACACGTTATTCCCAATCCAGCCTCACGGGCTTCCAGTAATCCCTGGAGTTCTGAGGCATAGAGGTGGGGCCCCTGGGTGGGGGTGGGGATGAACATGGTGCACGCAGGTAGTAAAAATGTTGCCATGGCTCGCACCCAAAATCTTTTGAGTTGGCCATGCCAAGAACGGTGTTGTGCATCCAGGAATGTTAGCGGCCTGAAGAGGCTGCCATCGCGAGTGAAAGAGCGTGAAAAGGCATTGTGTGGAAATAGACTGCATTCCATTTTTCCCCCAGGTACGCTTCACTCCTGACAGAAGCACGACACACCACTGATGTGATCATGTAGCATCGGCGTTTATTTACGTTTTTTAATTTTATTTACAACGTTCAAACATGTAAGACGTGTTAAACAATCTCACTCTGTTTTCCTTAAAAACACATGACTCTGCAAAGAGTGAAATGTGCAAAAAGGTCTCATGTGTCAGATAAAAGTACAAACCTGAAACATGAGGCAATAAAACTGACTATGGTGGTCTAAATGGGGGGTGGGGTGGGGTGGGGGGGTGGGGGTGGTGGGGGGGTGGAAAAAAAAAACAGGGTGGAAAGCTTCATTTGGATAAGATGACATTCAATCATGATAAACAATAAAAAGACTTTACATGGGTTGAAAAAAGTAAAACCTGCCCCTGTCAGAGGGTGTTTCCACTGTGTGACAGTCCCCGCGCTCACCTGACGTCCTTTATGGTGCACGTCTGCAAACACACCTGCGGCAATGTCCTCTGGGAAAAACCCCAACAACAGCTGTTTTCCATGCCGTTCAGCGAAATGACCTCCAGGAGCACAACACTGTCCAACATTGTTATTTCGTCTGTCCATGGATGTCACTTTGGTCCTGATGTGACACGTGTACACGTCTGTCCGTCCAACAAATAAATTAATCACTACTGTAATGTAAACAAATATATACACAGTATGATCACTGACATCAATAGAAGTTCATGGTGTCAGTCCAGCATGGCGAGGTGACTTCCAGGAGGAATAGTAAGTTCTCCATGTCAACTCTTAAACTTTCACCACCAGTGTTTCCAAAGCAGGAGTCTTCCATGTCTTGTCCATGTCTTGTCCATGTAGCTTTTAGCTTTAGCTGCACTTACAGGACTTGACGATCATGTTGGACAGCTGCTCCACCTGAAAGCCAAGGAAAGATATTAAATTCGGTACACAGGTGCTGCCACGTTCAAAGTGAAAACCAGTGTGCGTGTACTTTGTGTTGCCTGCCGACGTAGTAAAGAATCGGAAGTGGTTCCAGTGCCTGAGGGACGCAGCACGGCTGGGCTGAAGCTCCAGGGTTGTGGTGCTTGTACAAGGCCAGAATCTGAAGAACATCAAAGAATATACTGAACAAGTGATGCTTAGCTCAGAGCTGTTCCAGTCATGTAGTGCAGGTACAGTAAGCCTTCAAAGGTGTCAGTTGAGAGGGCATATTTCTTCAGTGCCAACATGGCTGCAGCAAGTGTGGTGGCTTTCATTCACAGAGGAGCAAAAGCAAGACTTAATCCACTGGAAGGAGACTCCAACCCACACCACGATGTTGTTCCCTACCTGAGAGTATTTGTTTTCAGCATTCCAGATGTAGGTGCAGGAGCCCATGCAGTAGTTGGCATGGTAGCCAGTCGGCCGGTGGATCCACTTCCAGCCCAAATCTTTCCTGAAGTCGATGTACAGGCTCCTCACACAGCAGGTCTCAGTCTGGCTGCATGGGAAACATGTGTCTTCAGGATTTGCCATGCTCTCAGGAAGAGGTATTCATATTGCTTTGCATTTTTTTAAAGAGTGTTTGTCTTGTTCTTCTGCAATTGAGCGACTGTAACCAGCAATTTCCCTTGTGGATCAATAAAGTCTAAGTCAAAGTGCATCATGGTACCTCGAAGGGCACAGCGGCCGCTAGGATGTCGCATCACTGCTTTTAAATTGTACTGTGGCAAACCAACTGAATTGTGCTGGAAATGGGGCTTTCTCCGTGCAGTTTGCAACATTGACTTACGCCGTGCAGGTGTCCCTGGTGTCCGTGGCACGTCTCTTGCGTGATGTGAGGTGGCTGCTGGCGTTTTGTGGGATGGACATGGTCAGGATGTAAGGCGGCTGCTGTGTCATCTGCTTCAACATTCCAATGTCGCTCCGATCACTGTCGATCCCCGAGATGGAAAAGCTAAATGTGGCATCGGTGGTCCTCTGGCTGCACTCGCAGAAGAGCCGAAGTTCAAACCCCTGCTCGTCTTCTGCCAAAACAGATGGTAACAACATTTGTGGCTTGAAGGTTGACAAGGGTTAATATCTCCAACTCACTGTTGCCTTTCATCCAGTCCTGTACGGTCTCTGTGACATCAAAGGACAGCCACTTGTCCTTCCATTGGTTGGTGACGAAACGGGACGCCAGGTATCGCGCAGCCGCCCCCACACCGTGGTACAGCTCCACCCGCTGCTCATCAGGTATTGCCGGCTGCTTGATGAGCATCCGCAGCTCAGCAGAGGTCAGCAGGCGATAATCGCCCACACTTGCCCGAATCTCAGAGATGTTGAAGGACAGGGAGACACTTTTGGACTTCTTGGTGGTGTCCAAGTCATTTTTTTCTGGAGAAAAAAACAAACAAGCTTGTTTCAGTCATGAAATAAGGGAATATTGTTGGGAACATTACGTTGCGTTTTAGTAGGTTACTTTTTCACATTTAAAAGGCAGTTAACCACCGCATTACTCCACGATGTTTGCACTTTTTAATGCTCAGCACAGCTCACAATATGATGCAATCAGTCCCGGGTGTATGGACAGTATATGTTTATTTTTGTACTATGTTGCTGTTTCTTAAGAGATGTGTCATTGCTATGCATCGCCATAGTAACAAATAATAACAATTTATTGCATTAGCAGATTGGTAACATTGGAGCATTCTTCACTGTGGAGCACTGCCACCTCACATGCATGTATGTGCATGACATAACTGTTTTCATAATCCCAAATGTCTTTCCCAGCTGCGCACACACATTAGCAAAATTGAATAAGCGCACACAGAGTGCGGCTGTGGCCAAATATGAATCGATTCCACCTGTGGCAAAGTTGACCATAAAGAAAGAGGGTTTTGTTTTCTTCCTCCTTTTTTTGACAGCAGGAACATGCCCCCCCCCCTCCTGTGATAGAAGACAGGAGCCAGCACCAGGCCATAAATCTACACATTTGAAAAGATCAAATTGAGTGAAAGTAGAGAGGCTGAAGAGGAAGCAAAGTAAAGAATGTATGGAGGAGTCTAACAGAGTAGTAAAGGCGTGTGGGAAGGGGGGGCTGGTGGTGGAATGTTTATCAATGCTGCCTGAGTCTGGCCCCGGCCCAAATCTTCTATTTTGCTTGGGAATGCCAAAGCTATGATTCTCCACTCTCCAGTCCAGGGGCGACTTTTTGACGGCAAGCTTCACATACTTCTCGGACTTGGATCCAAGATCCCGGGTCTACTTGTGTAACAGTTACCAGAATAAGTGCTGGCGCTCTGACATGAAATACTGACCAGAAACCTGAAAGAGCTGTTGTGGGTTTGTGAGGGGAAAGCAGATGACATCTGAGGGGTCCCGCCCATGCCAGAGGACGCTAGTGAATAGACGTGAACGCAACCAACGATGGAGCACGTCGGGCGCGCTTGAATAAAGTGAGACAAATGTGTGAAGGGTTAGAGAAGTGAAGTGAAACAGGAAATGAGATCACTTCCCCTCTGAGGCATATTATCCGCCAGTCCTCACTTCTACTTTTTAATTAACCTTTGATTGCACTTCTCTAGTGATCACAGCTTCCATGCTCATGCACGCTCCTGCAGCTAACACACATGCACGCACACAGGTGCTTAGGTGTGGGATGATTTGAGCACTGATCCGCAGGTAAGATGGTGGACAGCTGTTGTGACAGGTAGGGAGGCAGCTCTGTAATTACTAGTGGGAGGAAGCAGATTCCAGCAGATAACCCCCCCCCCCATCAATGACGTCATCTCACACATGAATTTAACACACCACCATGTCCACCATCACCATAAATGCCCTTATTGACATGAGTTGGTTGTTTAAACAGATGGCTGGGTTGCAAGCATGTGACCTATGGGGGCAGTCAGCGTCACATTTTCAATATGGCCACTTACAAACTCAGTATTTTTGTACAGTGGTTGGCACATTATTGCGAATAATGGTGCATGCCCTTTGAATTATTTGGCCCAGTTGTGTGAGTGTGCATGGTGGGTTGCAAAAGGCATGAAACGGTTGAAAATAAATCAAACCAAATCAAACACCTGTGTCAGCGTATCTTCCGCATCAGACATGTTTGCATGTGGGTGAGTGCGATGGGCCAGCTCGGCAGGAAGGAAGGCAGGCCGATGGCCGCAGGGACAGGCAGGGAGGCTGCATAATGACCGTAACAGATGAAAATAGCGCCTCTGACATGTTTATCTGCATTCTTACTCCATGTCACTCTGCATGAATACATTCTTGTAGGTGTCCTTTGTTGTTTCACTGCACTGTTTTTCCATGTATGAACATTAGTAAGAAATTATTTGTTGTAAACAACACAACTGTGACACTATTGAGTTGCTTCCCAGTAGCTAGCAGTTGACATGGGCAGTCCATATTTGCTACGAGGTTGTATTGCTTTGCCAGAACACCAGTTTATTTGTTTTAAACTGGTGGTCTGGTAGTCTGGTAGTCTGGTGTTACTGCCGAGAGCATTGCGGGTGTAACTTACTTTCTTACTTTGCGTCACAGTTCCAATACGGCTGGTGCAGACTCCTCCCCCCCCCCCCCCTTTTTATATGTTACTTTTCCATCTTATTTTCTTGCAACAGGGCAGGCTTTGTAATCTTGGCAGTATATTTATTAGGGTGTCCCGATCCGATTTTGGAATCTGATACCTGGCTGATATGAGCAAAACAATGAGTACTGGATTATACCGGCCTGCATTATATCTGCCAGCGCACTGCCACACTTGGAGTAGGAGTGATGTCGGCCGTGTGTATTCTTTGTTAAAGTCGGAGGAAGACATTGCAACACTTGTCATGCACATGTTTCCTGTAGTGGCACAGAACCGCGGACTTTAGTCATTACAAGTCATTAGACAAGTCATTAGCTATAACAGAAAAGCTGACCGGCCCCCGTCTGTGGTGAATAATGTTGAGTTTAACCCCTGAATTGTATGTATGATTCCATTGGTATCAGCCAATATTCAAGGCTGCAATATCGGCATTGGTTCGGCAGTGAAACACCCAAAGGATACTAGTATTTATCGTGCTTATTGAGTAATTGGGCACTTATGGGCACAGTTGGAGCATTTAGATCAGGGTGTGAAACACAGCAGGTTTTCTTTCCAGCTGGTCACTAACGCGGGTGATTTTAATGATCAACACCTCCTTCAATTTGAGGGAAGGAGCGCATCAATCAAATCACCTGCTCGGGAAGCTGGTTGGAGAGAAACCCTGCAGTGTCTCGGCCCTCCAGCGACACGCGTGATTTAGATCAAGCGTACGAGAAAATGATCAATCTGGAGTTTTCTATTGTGAGGAAATTATTTCTGCATTTCCCATTCTCATGGGCATTTTCGAGTTATTTTAATTTTGGTTTTAATATAAATTTTACTTCTTGTCAGTCAAACTTGAGCGTGTTCACACTCGGCTGCACTCGATGAGAGAGACAAGTTTACGGTATATTGTCACGGTATATGCTTCTGCCTTGTGTGGTTCGATCGCCGCCACGGTTGCGTCAGAAAGGGTTATTTTATTCTGTTCATTTTGTTATATATAAAAAAATGATTATTGAACTGTTAGTTTGCCTTGTACTTGCATTGCTTCAGAACGTGCATGTAATTGAATTCAGATTTGATTATATTCATTTCACAAAAAAGAAAAAAGAATCAATTGGACGGAATGGCCCTGCCAACAATGTGTCCCTTATGGAGTTGGCGGGTTGCCTCGTTTGATCCAAACCAGTCACGTGACTTGGTGTAACACCGGTACGTTTTAGAGAAGTGTTCTAAACCCAAACACTGTTTTGTGATCCGTCATTGTGTTTTGGTTGTGAAGCACCTTGTGCGTGTCTCCATGAAACACAACTACTCTGCTGTCAAATGTTTGCCTTGCTAGGCACCAAACACTGTTGTCATGCAAGAAAACGACTGAAATGAATATTTTCAGTTAACGAGCCTCTTGGACTTTCCCTTTCAACTTTGTAGACCGCATTCCTAGTAAAGATAATAGCTGTAGGAACTTTAGAATATAAAAGGTCCAGACCTGGAACCATGTACTTGCTTAAACGTCTTACTTTAATTCAAGTAAGATGTTTTCAGCTCCAACGTGCTCTCGTAGCCCACATCGTCCTACCGGAGGTGTACAGTGTGACACCGACCTCCAAAGAGTGCCTTTCTCCTTCCAAGGAGCTCAGTTACACGTGGACAAGGTTACAGTTGTGATTTTGGACACAGAGATGGCCGTAACTGCCAATTGGTTCAATTTTGCACGGCCACAATGCAGAACAAAACTATTAAGTCCTGACAGACGCTTCCCTGATGGCTGATGTGATCTTCGTGGAAAGCGTTAGTCATCCAGTAAAAAAAACCGCTGCAAATTGAAAAACAGGAGCGTTAATGAAGAGAACAGAGAAAGGTTCGCCCGTGTCCCACGCCCTCCTCTGTGTTTTTCGAACAATCGCAAAATATCCCTCCACACGTACACTCATGCGCTGGGCTGGGGCCCAAAGCGGTTTCGTGTTAGGAAGGTTTGTTCGAAGGGAAGCCGTGCTCTGGCATTCCACAGAGGTAGGAAACATGCTCTCCCCACGGGCACCACCGCTTGCACCGGACCTGAGTCACTGGAGATCTCTGCGGCCATCGGCCTGCCTTCCTTCCTGCCGAGCTGGCCCATCACACTCACCCACATGCAAACATGCTGATAGCCCGCTCAGGAAACACAGCGAGGAGCGGGGTGAGGGCGGGGTGGGGGTTATGTGGAAAGTGGCCTGAGAGTACCATGATGGAGAACAAGTGATAGGACATTCAAGGGAGAACCCAATGCTCGAGTTACAGGAAACCCCCCCAGTCCCGAAGGAGCCGAGAGAGAAAATGAACGAGAGAGTGAAGCTGGGTGAATGAGTGCATGCCATGTTTCTGGTTTTCCATCCAAGCCGAGTTAACAGTCTTTCTTCGTTTTAAAAGCGTCCTTTGTTCTCCTTTTGGATGGAGCCTTCCTTTTTGGAGTACTGGAGAAGCAGGAGAGCATGGACGCCTGACAGCTCGGATGCAGCGTTTTGTGGAGCAGAGTACAGTGAAGCATACAAACAAATTAGGATGTGTTTATGGTTATGGATTGCGAGCAGTTGCGTAAGCTTCAGACCAGATGCTCGTGTCATCCGTGAACCCACAATGCAGCCTGAAGATGTTGGGTGGAGATCAGAAGATCATTTGTTGGCCACATTATGATCGACTTGCAGCACCGTGGTGCATTGAAATGTGAATATTCAAGCAGCTGTTCTATGATGAAATGTAGCTGGCGTGTTTTCACGTTTGTACACAGCTTGTGAACATCCATCAGCACAACTCTACCAGGCTGAAAGCAATACAGTGTCACTCTGAAACTACGGGAGAAACTGATGCAAATTGGACGCGGATAACGGTAACGGTAACGTTTATCAGTCCGGATATGACAGATTTATCATTGAGCTGTACGTTTTTTCCTTAGAGGATTATGGAGGGGGGGATTTTCTGTGTGTGGCAGTTGGCACTCTTTACTGCACTGGAGTGTAACAACACATCATGATTTTCCACCAAACAAGTTCGACTAAAAGACGAAGTATGGAGCTTTTAATACAAGGTCGTTTGGTTGAAATGGCATTTGATCTTCTTAGCCATGCAGTAACATCATGCATTATGTACTCACTGGTCATGTTGAACTTGTGCAGCACCTTGGCGAAGTACTCCTCCTCCTCTTGTTCCATGGAGATGTCTGTCTGGGCCTGAGCTTGCTGCTCCTTCAGCATCTCCTTGGTGCTGTTGTAAAGCGACAGCAAGGTGGAGGGGATCTCCTCCTCATCTCCGGCCTGATCCTCCTCAGGCTCTTTGGGCAGACGCAGCTTGCTGAGGATCTGACTCCTGATGGCCTCGATGCGCTTCTTCTTCACCATCTCCAAGTCCAACGTTTTACATGTGGACATACTGCTCCCTCTGGCCACCATGTAGACCACCACGACAGTCAGGAGCGCCACCTTCATGGTGCCACTGGAGATGTGCCTTGGCTGAGTCCGGCCTCACTTCTTCCCTGCTGGCTGCGTCCCACCTCGGACGAAGTGAATCACCCGTGGAAAGGTGCGACTGACGCAAGGTGTTTACTCTCAGAAGAACAATTAAAGCAGTGTGGAGAGTGGAGAAGGTTCAGGGCTGCTGGTGCCGCCTGTGAATAGCTCCTAACATTTGGGTGTCTCTCTCTCTGCACAGGAGCAGGTGGAGGGCGGGCAGACAGACGTCGGAGCTATGAGCGTGTGAGCTGTCAGAACGCTCGCACATACAAAAAAAGCGAGCTAAAGCTAGCTAAACCTCTGCTGATTGTGTGTACTCTACGTGGATGGTCTACCAGCAGACAAACCCCCCTCCATGTGTCGGCTCAGCGTTGTTCAGCTCACCAGGCAGTTTCTCCTCACATGTTTTTACAGACTCAGCCCAGCAAAAAACAAACAAACCAAAAAACACTTCCTGTGCTCCTAAACACATCTTACCAAACCACTGTGGACGATTTAACACAAAGTCATGTCCAATCAGGCCTGTCTGTCTTTTTTGCTTGGAAAAGAGGGTTCTTCTTTTTCAATCACTGCCAGTCAGAAATAAAGAGAGATGTTTGTTTCAAAGACCGCCATTATGAAAAATAATCCTCCGTCACGTTCAAACCAAACATTCACTAGAAATGTTCCTCAAACTTTGACACACCTTCTCTGTCCTGCAGACTCAGCAGTAGAGATGGACGTCCATGTCCTGCGTCTATCCATCCATTGGCTGTCACGTTTGTTGCCTGTTGCATCTCCCTGCCTGTGCCTTTTTTAACTGCTTTCTGCCTCCCCGCGGCTGCTTGTCACAGCTTGCTGGTGACAAAGTGATTTGTGGGATCTTGTGAGCTCAGCTAACTTTTCTCTTGCACCCACCCACCCTCCACTCTCATCCCTCCTCCTCTCGAGCCTTTTCTGGTTCCTGTTACTAATAGAGCAGAGAGTTCTCCGCCCAGGAAATGAGGCTAATAGCAGCAGTGTTAAACATCTGCTCTTCAGCACAGCTCTGCTGCTGCCTGCCTTCTCGTGCGCGTCGTGGAGGCCAGAGGACGGACATGCTTAGGTTGGCACCGGCGGCGCTCCTCTGTCCTCCGCTGCCCCCGACCCCCTTGGCCTGTCTGCCTGTCCGCCTCAGAGGCGGTGAGGACTGACATGTCAACAAGCCGTGCACGGCGCTGGCGTCTCGTTGGCTGACCACCACATTTGCCTGGTGGCTGTGAAAGTCCAGCGTCTGCGTTTGAAAGGATGGAGACAACGGGGCTGGTCCTGGTCGTGGTCTCTACCTGCTCTGGCTTCAGTTGTGCAGTTTCAAAGACAGAGCAGGGACGTGCTTTCTCTGTGTTTTACAGAGGAAACCGTTGTCTTCTTTGACTCATGCTTGTGAAGCCTAAATGTAATATGCATGCCAGACCAGTAGTGGGCAACATCAATAGCTTGTCCTCCACTCATGTGTTTTGAGTTTAAAATGTGACATACGTGTAAAAATATAAACACCGTTGTGTTTTAAACACAGCATTGTCTTGCAAACAGACTTTGAATGCAACACTTTTGTTATCTGCTTTCAGTTGTGAAAGGCTCCTAAAGTGAGTCACAGCACAAAGCAAGTCTGTCAACTTCAGTCACAGTTTGAAGGAAATCCAGCGACTAAATTACAATCTGCCACTGTTTGATGTGGCAGTTTGGGTTTTTTTTGCCTCTCTGTTTCCCATGTGTATCACTTGTCATCTGCAGGGCTATAAAGAATAAGCCATTCATTACATGGTGACACTGAACGGGTGCTTTTCTAGAAGAGGCAAGTGTGAGGCAAAATCCCCTAGAACATCCACAGTAATACAAACACAAAGACAAAGATGACACACTTCCATTTCCACTGAGTCAACAAGTGCGTTGTAGTAAACTGGTAGTTGCACTTCCTATTGAGAACATGAGATGAATTAATTTCCTTTGAATATATGCCAGAATATCATAGCCACCCCCTGCAGATACCACCCAAATCTGGCCGTGAGAGCCCAGATGATAGCGGAATCTCATTGGATGACAAGTAAGTGCTATGATCTTTGGGCAATACCATGATCTCAAATCATGGTCCCTAATCTCTGCCTTTGGTATCCTTCTGGAAATAGCACAATATTTCAACAATAGTTAAACCATCCCCAATGAGACCCACATTGTGCTTCTGTTGACGACCGTGGTGCTGCTGTGTGCCAATAAAATATTTAGGACGATCTTTTTGCGGAGTAATATTTATGTGCATGCATTACGCGCTCTCGTTTCCATAATGACGGCAATTGGTTTTGAAGAAAAAGTGAAGGCAAACCGGTGTTCCGTTCAAAATGAACTGGGTTAGTACTGCCCCCTGGTGGACAAACGTCAGACTAGTGCGCACGTGTAGGTGTGGCAAAGGCACAGTAGATTAAATACAGATACTGTATTTAAACGTATTTGAATTGCTAAATAAGCTGGATGTTGCTTTCATTTCGTTGCATTAAACGAGGTCTTGGTTCCAGCGAACATTTCACAAAGTGCGTAAACAGCGTTGTGAATTGCAGGCTTGCGCCGTCGGAGCTCCGTTTGCGTTGTAACCAGGATGCAGCATAACCGTCCTCTTCGTGACGGGCCATTTGTTTGTCACTTTGTCACAGACGTTCTGCAAGGAAGAGAGGAAAGAAAAGAGGAGTGTTTCCTCCCTCTTTTGTGCCATTCTGACCGAGAAGCAGAGACAGAACCCCGGGGACGCCTCAACCGACTCAGGGGAACTTTCGAAGACATTTGGCTCCTCATTTGTCAGTCAATGAAGTACCTGTCAGGTTGTGGACGGGTGAGTGCACCTGTCATTCTGCTTCTTTGTCGTTTAGGTCGTCCGTCAAAGTGCACAACAAAACAACTTTGTATTGCTTTGGCTTAGAAGTAGTGCACAGCGTGCTAATGACTGGTCAAGTTGATTTTTCTTCATTTCCCGTCCGTAAATGTATAAAGTTGAATGCTTCGTGCGGGGGTGTCCGAACCGCTTCCACCGAGGGCCACATGCTGGAAATGAAAGGATGCAAAGGCCACTTTGATACCGTGGAAAGCAACACATGTAGACATGCAGAGAAGTGATATCTAGAGAAGGAAAAACCTGCATCTCAGCTTTGTGATATAGTTATTAGTATGCCCCCCCATTTTTAAATGTGTTTTTTAAAATAACTATTATGACTTTATTCCTATAATATTCTAAGTTTTTCCCCAACCTAATTTTCCAAAAATTACAACGTAATTTAGCTTTTTTGTTTCTTAAAATATGATGACCTTTAAAAAAAATCAGATAATTCTTTAATATTTCAACATTATGCGACATTATGCAACTTATTTTTCCTCATAATATTACATTTATTGTAGTAAAATTACAACTTTTTTCTTGCTAGAATATGACTCTTTAAAAAAACACTTTACAATAAGGGACGCAAAATGACGAACGTACCTAACCCTAAACACTACTCATTAGTTCCTCATTAGTCCTTCATTAGTTCCTCAGTAACTACTCTACTCATTAGTCCTTCATTAGTTCCTCAGTAACTACTCTACTCATTAGTCCTTCATTAGTTCCTCAGTAACTACTCTACTCATTAGTCCTTCATTAGTTCCTCAGTAACTACTCTACTCATTAGTCCTTCATTAGTTCCTCAGTAACTACTCTACTCATTAGTCCTTCATTAGTTCCTCAGTAACTACTGTATTTTGTGTCCCTTATTGTAAAGTGTTGCCAAAAAATAAATTCCAATTATTTCAACTTTCTTCTAAATGTTTTAATTTTTTTTAAGTTTAAGTTTAAGCTCATTATTCTGATTTTATTCCCATAAAATTTTGATTTTATTCTCATAGCATAACTTTTTTCGCAACCTAATTTTCCAAACATGACAATGTTATTTGTTGTTTTGTTCGTTTCTCATGATATTACGACTTTTAAAAAATAGTGTCTTTGTCCTTGAATAGTTCGACTTTATGCTACTCAAATGACTGTTATTTTTTCTCGTAATATCACAACGTTATTCTCGTAAAATTATGACTTTTGCTCATTAGATCACAACTTTTTTCTCTTAATATCGTATTTTGACTTCATTCTTGGAAAATTCATGATTTTTCTATTTTTGCTGTTTTTTTTTTTTAGTTTTCTCGTTAAATTATATTTTTAGAATGTACCACGGGCCAATAAAAAAAACAGCTGCAGGCCGCAAATGTCCCCCAGGGTGCACTTTGGACACCCCGGGCTTAGTGGATTTGTGTAATGAGGGAGGGCGTGGCACAAAGAGGCCAACACATGGATTATTAGACAGCTCCTTTTCATCAGCCAAAATGGGCCAAAAATCAGAGTGTGAAAAGTCAAAGACCGGTACACGTCTTTCAGAGGGATGCAGCGCTCTTACGTGATCACAGAAGCGTGCAACCTTTTCTTGCAAATAGTCAAAAGTGTGGCAAGAATAATTTTGCACACGGAGATATTCTCGTCAGAAAGCCAACAACTCACAAATGTCACTCTCTCAAATGCACCTTGACTAACCATTGTGGACACGTGGCATACATGACGTATTCTTTATTACATTTAATGATATCATCCTTTGCTTCTTCTAAGGTGCCAGCAAGCCACTGACCGATGGAGAAATATGAGAAACTGGCCAAAATTGGAGAAGGTTCTTACGGCGTGGTGTTCAAATGCAGAAACAGGGACACGGACCAGATAGTTGCCATCAAGAAGTTTGTGGAATCTGAAGACGATCCAGTCATTAAGAAGATTGCGCTGAGGGAAGTACGCATGCTGAAGGTGAGTTCTTCACAAGCTCACCTTGAGCAAATCACTGTAACGGCACTAAAGTACAGCGCCACCTGTTGCTTTGGATCACACTTTTGATACATTTTTTCAAATTCCATTTGTGTTAAATTAATGGACTTTGAAGTCTCCACTGTGTCCAAACATCTTTACACAGTGTCCCTCTTACCCTCTGCTCTTCCTGCAGCAGCTGAAACACGTCAATCTGGTCAACCTGCTAGAGGTTTTCCGCAGGAAACGCCGCCTCCACCTGGTGTTTGAGTTCTGTGAGCAGACGGTCCTCAACGAACTGGAAAAACACCCACGAGGGTGAGTGAGATGTAACGTGCTGCCTTCTGACCTGCTGAGATGTTCTCTGGAGAGATCTCTCCACTGTGATAGACGCAGTACATCTGTGCTTCCGCCCGGGCTGGTCCCACCGCTGCCCAGGCCAATTAGGAAAGTTCTTTTGGGGTAAAAGTCCAGCTTGGTTTAAGTACGGGGAGCACAACTGAAGACAGTGCAGCTTTGGGAAATCCATAGGCAGCTCTGTGGTGCTGTTGCCAGATGTCAGAGGAACGCTTGTCTTTGCGTGACTGAACCTTCAAATCTCACAAAGGGAAAATACATTTCTGACCTCTGGTCAGGATAAACACCCCGAAGACAAAATTGTCTGTACGAATTGGGTACAATGTATCGTACGGAATGATCACGATTGCCAAAAAAAGTCGTATCGTTAGTTCTGTCGATTCAAAGCTTGGTTTTCCAATTTCTTAAAAACCATTTCTCAAAACGACGTTTTGGTACAACATTGCGTGCAACCAATTGTTCGCCCTGTACTGTGTCATCCGCGGAATCGAGCGCTCAAACAAAGCACCATTTTTGTATTGAGTGCGACTGCAAAATAACCCGCCATGAGGCCAAAGACTGTTGAGTGCCGGTAATTTGATGAAAAAGGTTAACGACTGAATTCAAGAAAGAAATCACCAGCAATTATGAAGGTGGCGACCCCTCCCCTCCTCCTTTTCCGCTCCTTCAATATGGGTAGAAATGTACTTTTTCTCGTTAAATTACACCTTTTTGCTCTTTTTTGCAACATCGGTGGTTGTTTTTTTTTCAATGATATTGATTTTTGGGGGCTGCAAATGGCAGGACTTTGGAGACCCCTGGTCTATTGACAAACAGCAAATATTAATCCATCACCGTGGTTCACCGTGTTTTTTGTTTGCATCGACGTGAACACGTGACCTTGTCAGCTCCAAAAGAGACATTTCCAGCTTTCCAACAGTCTTGAATGCAGCATAATACTTCATAATAGGACTAAAAGTTGACAGTATTCAAGTACTCCTGACTAAAGGACTGTGAAACTAAGTACCGTAGCTCAGGAAGTGGATCATATTTGCAGCGTGCACTTGCGCGTCGCACCTGCTGTGTTCTTGGAGCCCCGTTTGTGCAAACTAACATCACAAAAGAGTCAGATCAGCTGTTTGAGGCCACGTGACCTTTTCTCCCACAAGGCCGTGCAGCAGAAACTGTAGCCGCCCCTGGAAACAAAGGCGCTGTTACCGTAGAGACGAGGCCGAGAGTTACCGAGGCGACACGGGGTCCACGTGGAGCAGCGCTTCCTGTTTTTGTTCCCAAATGCCAGCGCAAAGTGTGTTCCTCCCGACGTCGTCAGTGATGTTCCTTGTTCTCCGCAGGGTTCCTGAGGATCATCTTAAGAGCATTGTATGGCAGACACTGCAGGCCGTCAACTTCTGCCACAAACACAACGTCAGTGGAACTTTGTTTGCTAATACACTTTATTCCTTTATCTTTATGTTCCTTTTTTACTACACATGCTACACTGAGTGTATCAATTACATCTACACACGGCCCAGCCTTGATGCACAGTACTAGCTGGTTTCATGAACTCTGTATACTTGTGTGCCATCTAATAAGAGTTGTCTGGAATTACTGACACCTGGTGACCAGAATACTACATGACTTGTCTTTCAATATTTGTTTTACAAATAATAGGCCATAGTCAACCACAAAACAGCCATCTTTTATTAATTAAGCAATTTTTGAAAAAACGTGACGTAGCGAGGGACGACTGTATAGTTTTATTTGGAACATGTTGATAGTTTGTCTTTATTACACAGCATGGACCACAAATAGGATTCTCTTGATTCTTTTAAAGTTTGGAAAACTTCACTTTAAAAAAAAAATGTGCTCATCAGCCACAATCCTTATATGAGACATGAACACACGTCTTTCTCTTTTCTGTGCTTTATAAAGATATAAAAACAGATAAAAAGCCACAACTCAGTTGTGCACGTTAGGGGATACACCAATGCTGCCTACGAAGACCGCTATTAAAACAGCCCCCAACAAAGCTTTATGCTTTTCTATCCATGCTGTGACCATGTAGTAACAGGAACATTCATGATAACGTGTAATACTATATATATATATATATATATATATATATATATATATTATTTTGGTCGTTCTAAGCATTACAGGAACTTCTTTGCTCGCCGCATCGGTTTCACATAGCAACGTCATAGAATGTCTGAGGCGTTGTGAGTGTGGCACTGTGGTGAAGCTAGTCGCTGGCCGGCGAGTAGCTAGCTGGTGTGTCAATACGACAGTAATGTAGTTCGGTCGGTGTAACAATGTTCATAATAATAATAACAATGTCGCTGTAGCTTGGTTAATGTGCACGTCACATTATATGTAAATGGAGCATTGTCGGGACTTTTTCAGACGACTTTATAGGAGGAATAAGTATGTCCTATACGTGCAATAATTACCTTGCTCTTTTTATCTGTTTTTATACCTTTAAAAGAGAAAGACATATGTGTTCATGTCTCACATAAGTATTGTGGATGATGGGCAAAATTCCCCAAAAACTGCAGTTTTCCTTTAAAAACAGAAGGTGTCTGGTGGGATACACTGTGGTCATCTGCCAACATGCAAGCCTCAGCTCAACGTTTGATACAGAGCTGTCGTATTGGATCACATGGGATTGCAAAGCTGTGAGCAGAGAGAGTGTATAAATAGCGGACGACGGGTTGTGTGTTAGTTGCGTGGTGTCGAGTGTCAGTGTTAAGAGACGAGACGTGTTCTGTGTGTGTTGCAGTGCATCCACCGTGACGTCAAGCCTGAAAACATCCTCCTGACCAAAAGCGGCGTCATCAAGTTGTGCGACTTTGGCTTCGCTCGCATACTAAGTATGTGTGTGTGTGTGTGATGTGCATTAACCGCCACTAATGACTTATTCAGCACAGCCTCCTCACTTTCAGTACTTCACATCAGGCCAATTAGTGCGTCTCTCCATGCACTGTTGACCCGTCCTGTGTTGGGTTTCGGTGTTGTGTTGCCATGCATGTAGTCTCTCAGCAGGCAGTTGTTATCCCTCCACAATGGTGTTATTTTGTAAGCAGAGCACAGGTGTCTGTCTCATGTGCTCAGCTGGACCAGAGGACGACTACACGGACTACGTGGCGACCCGCTGGTACCGGGCTCCAGAGCTCCTGGTTGGGGACACTCAGTACGGGCCTCCAGTGGACGTGTGGGCACTGGGATGCGTCTTTGCCGAGCTGCTTAACGGAAGTCCGCTCTGGCCCGGGAAGTCTGACGTGGACCAGCTGTACCTCATACGCAAAACTCTTGGTACACCCCACCCAGTCCCAACATATCTCCACAAATTCACCTGCTGCTTCATGCATTTGTCCCTCCTTCCAGGGGACCTCATTCCTCATCACCAGCAGGTGTTCCGGTCTAATGTGTTCTTTAGCGGAGTCAATATTCCTGAACCGGACACCACGGTAACGTTCCCATCCTCACTGAGGCTTTGTGCCTCCATAACACATCAGTGTTGGGATGTTACCTCGCTCATGTTTTTACTTGTAGGAGACGTTGGAAAAGCGATTCTCTGGCGTGTCACCACAGGCTCTCCAAGTAATGAAGGTCTGCTGAAGTTATGAGCAGCATCATTTCACACTTTAATCCTCTCAAATGGATCCAGTCAGCATTCAGTTTTGGGCCATCTTAAACTTCATTGCAACTAACGAGATCCAATGTATCGATATTTTCTAGCACTTCATTACCGATACCGATATCGACCAATAGGTCACATCACACGTATGAATGAACAGATGGTGCTTCTTTTCCTGCGATGCCACTGGATGCAGTTCTCAAATAAGACAAATACTGTAATATGCAATATCTCCAAGATGTTTTGGTTGAAATTCAGGTGATTTTATGGTTCCTTTTTTCCATACCAGCCAGTAGCACGGGTGCAGCCATGAAAAAAAAAAACATTGTGTTCCCCCTTTGTTATTACTCATTTTTATTAGTAATTACCTATTTTTGGGCCCCCTGGGAGTTAGGGGACCTTGGAATTGTCCTGACTTTTTGTCTTATCACTTATCATAAATAAATTGAAACATTTATAATTAATCCAAGTAATCAGTATCGGCAGATTTCACTCATGGATGATCAGTATCGAAATCGGCAACATAAAACCCTGATCGGAGCATCCCTAATACATCCCTAACAATCCCCCCGCCCCCTCCACAATACGGACCTGCCCCACTATTTGAGAAGCAGTGCGTTCCAGGCAAGTGTACCTAATGCTGCGACCAGTATGAAGCGTTTACAAACGTACGTCTGCACAGTCCTGCCTGGTGATGGACCCCTCCCTCAGGTTGTCCTGCGAGGAGCTGCTGGCGCTGCCCTACATCAACGACGACGGCGGTTCTGGCTGGGCCCGCGAGGGGGAACGTCCCGTGAGGCGCCACGATAAAGGACCCCGCCGCAGACAGACGGGGGTGAGTGTGAACACCGTGCACTTGGGTCCGGTCTAGACCCGTTATTATTCCTGTTTGCATTATTTCCTATAAAACATCAGCGTTCATCATCCAACATAACCCGTGTCCTGCAGGCCCAGTACCTGCCACAGTTAACAAACAGCAACATGTCACCAGCGCCAGACGTCAAGAAGCCGGTGAAGCACAAATATCACCTGCCCAACATTTAGCCAATGACGAGCCAGCCGGCCTCAATTGACCTCGTGGCTCAACCAGACTGGATGGAACATGAGGACACTTCTACGTCATCTATCCGGTATCACTAACGCACGGCACCCAACGCTGTAGTGGTGATGCTGGCACCCCCAGTAGCACGTCATCTACAGCGCTCCACATACGTAGATTTCCGTGTGGTGCATTCAAGGACTTGAACCTAGCGTTAGTACATCGAGTGTCCACAATTATAACAAACAATGAGATGTTCATTTTAAAACGAGCGTAGAATGCGTACAATATTCATTCAACCATTAAGCTTGTGTATGTGTAATACAAAGCAGGAAGGTGAAAGAATGAATGCAATGTAATTACAAATGACATGACTGCATGACTACTGTCAGTACTCAAGCTTGTATAGTTGTAATAAAAGCTGCCATGATGACATATTGATGCATTGCTGTTGATGAGACATGACGTGAATGCTTAGTGCAGACCTGCCAACACGTACTGTATGCATTTTTCGGACTCTGCGTACATTCTGACCCTTGAATACGCTTGCACGCTTAGCTACTCTCTTGGTACGCAGTCTACTCTGGTTCGCTCCTTCCACTGCTAACCCCCTTGCTTAGCTTGGCGTGCTCGCCTCGTACAACATTATTTTCTGTGTGTGTGACTCGTTCACCTCTTCAAACGCCTTCTCCGATTTCGGATAAACACTTAAAATGACGCTAGTAATGCACTGATTAGTTCCAGCTGCAATAACACTGCTCTTCTCTCTTTAATTACCATTGTTTACATGTGGCGGAAGAAGTTTGGGGTTGCTCAGCTCAGCTCCTGCGCTCAACCCTGACGAAGAGCTATAAAATCAGACGTGTCCAAAGCTTGAGTAGTAAAGTCGATGGTGAATGCACCTCGCCGTGAGCGTGATTGGTGGATAATGGGGAAGTGCTGCCGGTGTGGCATGTTAAGGACGGCAGCACAGTTTAAAAATAAGGTTAGACTCTGCATTACTTCCAAGACGTTACAAGCACAACGTCACCCGCTTTTGGGTCACGACCCACCAGTTGAGAATCACTGGAGTAGACAATGAAATTAACAGACTGACTGATTAGTAACACGTACTTCTTTACCCCTAAAATATCACCACAACACTATTTTTAATGACAACAGTTTCAAAACATGTTCAATCCTTAATCCTCATCAAATTCCTCAACTAAAAGTAAGTGAATAAATCATTCAAATCAAACAGTGGAACATTGTGTTGCACATAGCATACGTTCCTCAAGTATTTTAATTCCTCCTTGTTTCATAAAATCAAGTGTAGTCAGCGGCATTTTGCTGAATCAGGGCCGCGGCGTGGCGATTATGTTGTATGCGCGTGGCACGTTGGCGAAGCTGCTGTACTCGGGACTCAGATCCACATTGTCTGGTCCTCCAGCATGAGAGAAGGTGAAGTTCTGCAGAAGCGACACCATGAAGAGGAACAACTCCATGCGAGCAAGGGACTCGCCCACGCAAGCTCTCTTACCTGGGAGAGGGGACCACAGAGACTGTTGAACCTGAAATTGTTCGATCTTACCCAAGCCGCTCTCGCCCTGTGTGATATTTTACCTGCTGAAAATGGAAGGAATGCTGGATTTTTCTTGAAGTTGCCATTGTGGTCCAGGAAGTGTTGCGGGTTGAAGCTCCATGGAGTTGCCCACTGCTTCTCCTCTTTGAGCACAGAGTGCAACAAGGGGATGATTATTGTGTCCTGTGGAGACAAAACATGGGAGTGACAAATGTGCAGCACTTTCTTCTTCGTCTGCACGGAGACTGAATTGGACCTTTGGAATGAGGTAACCCCTGAAGGAGATGTCCTTCAGGGCGTAGTGAGGGAGGCTCATGGGAACAATGTCCATCAAACGCTGGATTTCATGGATGACAGCGTCTGTGAAGGGGAGGGACTTCCTGTCCTCCATGTTGGGATAACGTGGTCCAATCACAGTGTCGATCTCCTGCTGCATGCTCTCTGCACCACAAAGAACACTGATCAAGTTCCAGGTTGTCACGGAAGAGCTCTTATTTGGGACAAAGCCAGTGACGACTTCCTGTCTCTGACCTTGGACTTTGGGATATTTGATGAGCACGCTGAGGCCAAATCGGATGGTGGAGCTGGTGGTTTCGGTTCCCGCCAGGTAGAGATTCATCACGGTGGACACCAAGTTTTCATAGTGGAACTCGCTGGTGGGAATGTGTTTCTCCTGAAAACACAAAGCAAGAAGCGGTGAGTCAAACTCAACAGTCATCATTATTTGGACTTCACACCTGGTTGAGTCTGTTCAGGAAGCAGTCAATGTAATCTCTGGGACATTGCGGGCTCAGGGTGTCCTGGTGCTCCTGAATCTTTTCCATCATGAAAGCTCTCAGCTCGTCTATCCTGCCAAAGGCTTTGTGGTGCGGACCAGGCAGCTTCTCCATAATGCCAGGGAAGGCATTGTACAGCTGTGAACAACAACAAACAAGAATTCAGCAACAACTTATGGAGGCTCCATCACTCAATGGTCCAGCGTGACCTTCTCACCAGGCCAAAGGGGCTACTGCCGAATCTGATGGTCTTTGCGATGATCTGCAGTAGGTTCAGGAAGTGCTCGTCATCGTAGGCGAAGCGCTGCCCGAACACCAAGCAGCAAATTACGTTGGACACGCTGCAGCTCAGGAAGTAGGTGGGGTCGAAAGGTAAGGCTGGGTGGGGCAAAGGAAAAACAAAAGATGTTCAGAGTTGGTTAAAAAAGACATTTTGGTTACCTCATATAGCTCCAAATATTAAAAACAGCCCAGTACAGTCTCACAATCACAATCACAATAAACGTTAACTTCTCTGACAGTGCCCATCAAAGTGTCCTACAAACCTTTAGTAGCGTTCAAGCGGGCCACCAAGTGCTTACTCTCCTCCTGGATCCACTCCTCCATCCCTTTGCGTCCCATCCCGAAATCACGGAGGGTGGTCAGGGTGAAACGCCTCAGTTGGCGCCAGCGCTCCCCGTTACTGATTGCCAAACCTGGACAGTTAGAGGAGCAGCTCAGAATGACTGCACGCATGCTAACTATTGTGAAGAATTCTTCTTATTATATTACTATGATTCCATACCATTTAAATGCATATCAATCAATGTGAACACAAATAACAACATACAAAATCCACTCGTTCATCGCGGTTAATTGGTTCCAGACCCGACCGTAATAAGTGAATTTCCATTAAGTAGGATTCCTCATTTATACATTGAATGTTTGTTTACGACCCTCTAAGTTCAGATTTTAACATTAGAGCCCTCTAGACATGAAATAACAGCCCTGTAGTCACTTTTACACGCGTATTACTCAATATAGGAGACATAATAAAAGCAAATAAAGCATAATATAGACTCACACGTGTTAGCATTGGGAGAATTCCTTCTTATTGTTCTTGTTTTACTTCCTGTTCTGCGCAGTACTTCCTGCTGTAGCTATGTTGTCTCATCAATGTACATCAATGTATGTAACCTAGTGACCAGTGTAAAATACTGCACATCATCACGTTTTTGAAAGCATCTTCTGAATGCCTAATATTACCATTTTAGTTCATTTAATGCTTAATTTAGCCCCCAAAATACATACATTTTGCTTAAATATCGTATTTTATTTACTAACAGGCCGAAACATCAATGATTTATTAATTTAAATATTTTTGAAATACCGTGATTGAGTGAATCATTCAAAGCTCGCAAATACATGAAATTGCATACTCATTATTCGACACTCTCAAAGGTAGATTGGGCCACTCGACACACAAGGTAATTCATCATATATTCATTCATCATTCATCATTCATCAATTCATCAATAATCAGTAACAAGCTTTTTGTATTCACAATGCACACAAAAAGTGTGTATCTGATGTGATAGGATTTTGATTGATTATGAGAGGTAATGTCACCATAGCCTCTGGTCGCTCGGACCAGGAAAGGAAGTGGCCCTCTTCCAGTGAAGTCCTCTCCCTGGTCCACCAGAGCTTCCTTCACAGCGTCGAATCCGACCAGGACCACAGTTCTCTGCCATCCCATATTCACAGTCATGACAGGTCCATAGTGCTCACTGAGCTGGAGGTGAACACAAACCTTTAGTTCATATTCAAACCTGCAAGAAATTAGATGAAAATATTCCTGGAAGTCGGGGAGACTTTCAAAGTAAAACATCAAACTTGATCAGGGTGTCCAAACGTTTTTTTTCTACTGACGGCAGCATATAGAAAAACGATCTGAATTAGATATACAAACTCAGGATATTTAGTTGGTAAGTGACGTTGTAGTATAAGTGGACTACAAGTGTACACTAAAACAGTCTGTTGTTGTCTTGAGGTATAGACGCTCTGTCTCACCTTTAGAAATGTCTTAAAAGGAGCCTTCTTGTCCAGTTGGTACAGGCTTCCTAAGAGAGGAATGCCAAGAGGTCCAGGAGGTAAACGCAAACTAGACCTGCGACTTTTGAGGCCAAACAAGCACAGCAAAGCAAGGATTAAACCAAAAGTCACCAAAAGCTCCATCGTGCTGCACAAAGACACAGACTAGCAAATACAGATGGTCGAGTATTGATCGAGTCGTTCAAAACTCCCTTTTTTTTTTTAGGTTTTTTTTTTTTTTTACTGAACCGGGTATTCATCTCTTAACTTGTTCACTTAGCCCTGCTGCCGCAAGCTAAATTCCAAAGGTAAACAGGCGAAGTGGCAATAATTGTGCAACTGTAACTCTAACGGCATTTCACTTGTGTGACTCATTTTTTCACAATGACTCATAAAAACTCGAGTCAGTAAATGGAATCGAGTTTACCATCACGACGCCTCAGACTACCAAATCGGCTATAGCAGGTCTCAGATGGGCTTGATGATGAAATGGCATGCACCTTTAGCCCGCATGGGTGGAGTTTGTCTTCATATGTAAATGTACCAGATAAGCACTTTACATAGACTGGTCAGAGTGGTTTACACACAAAAGACGTGAAGGGAAGTCGACGGTGACACCCCTTACTTTGTTATGCAACAACTACCAAGCAGAGTTCTGCACTCAAGTAATCTTGACATCAGTATATATGGTGATTTTTTCAATGGATTTATGACAATTAAGTGATCAATGAAAAAAATCCTGCTTATGCGCAACGCTGAAACTGCTCAGCAGGGGGCAAGAACTGTAAAAAGTGTAGCAAAAAATGGTCTATTTACATGTTAAAGGGATCTATGACATCCCCATCAGCAGTGTAGTGCACCAACAGTGACTTTTCCCCCGCTTCGTCCCGTGAGCCAAGTTCTGGTTGGTTTTCAATGTGGAGGAAAGTAGTTCCGGCTAGTTGCTGGGGTGTCTTAAGTTAAGCGTTTTGCTTCTCAAAACAAGATGCGTTTGTAACGGATGCCAGCCCGTGTACGTTGGTAAGCCTCACTCCCTCTGCCTTGAGAGCTGCGCTGAACGCGCAGTCGACAGTTCAGGCTTTTGGCCGCGTGGTCAGGGCTCTAACCTCCCATTGCGAAGGTCGTGTGTTCGAGCCCCGGCGCCGGCAGTGCGAAGCAGGCCAGATGCACGTTCATAGAGTAAAACCTTTGCATCACAAAACCGCTTCCCAAAAGAAAAGTCAGTCCTCTCAATTGCTTGGCTTCATTTTCTCTCCGTTCGTATCACTGCGCGCTGCCGCTTGGCCATCGTTGTGTGTGTGTTCCACAGTGTTTACAAGCGCGGATGGAGACCGCCACGATGCTAACTCTCTCACGTCGATAAACAGACAAACAACCTGGGAGCGGGAAAACATTGGAGGATCAGGTGACGAGATGCAAGGAGGAGCCAAACAGAATAAGAGCAATGACTGGACAATGTTCAGGGCCTCTTGGCTGGAGGACTCCGAGAGGTGACAGGAGAATTGGAGCTGACAGTAGCCCGATATGAAGTTTAATTTTTTTGACTGTTATGCTTATTCAGCTGTTTACATCACCATCTTTCTGCTAAATTGAATACATTGTGCTTGAACTTGTCTGAAAGATGTCCAAATATACGCAGAGAATTTAGAATTCGCAACAGTGGGAGGCGCCCGGGTGTCAGCGAGGTGTGGCGATGAGCTGGTGTTGCCGCGGCATGTTGACGAAGCTGCTGTGCTCTGGCGTGAGGTCGACGCTGTCTGGACCTCCGACGCAGGAAAAGGTGAAATGTTGCAACAGCGACACGAGGAAGATGAACAGTTCCATGCGGGCCAGAGACTCCCCGACACAAGCTCTTTTTCCTGTGACAGGAGAGACGAAACGTGTGCAAAGCAGGGTCCCTGAAGGCATCGCAACTGGACAGAAAATTCCCGCAAACACAAAGTCAAGTCCATAAACGAGCCCAACACATACCTGCTGCAAAAGGCATGAATGCCGGGTTCTTCTTGAAGTTGCCATTCTGGTCCAGGAAGTGCTGAGGGTGAAAGGACCGAGGCTCCGCCCACTGCTTCTTGTCTTTCAGCACAGAGTGCAACATGGGAATGATGATGGTGTCCTGTTGGGACAACATGAAGTCACATGACGTTGATACCCACCGAAAATATTAGGACAATGATTCTCAACTGCTGGGTCGCAACCCAAAAGTGGGTTGCAGAACCATTTCCAGTGGGTCACGGGTCTTTGCCTGGGCAAAAAATAATAATAATAATGTAATGACCCAATGTCCATGAATGCACCTCACGATATTCGCTTGGCACACCGCCATGAGGTGTGTGCCATGCTTAGGGGAAGGACATTGAGTGGGGACCTAATGTGCCGTCTGTCCGACACACAGCTACAGATATCTGCTGGAGAAGAGCACGCCATAAAGACAGAGACTCACGGCTGCAGCTCATGTTGTGGTTTGCAAACACTCCCTTTAAATACAAGATATTTGAGAAGTTTGAGTTGAAACATTTCCGTAATTTGGGTCACCGCTTGCCATTGAGGGGCGATGGTGGGTCCTGCAGCCAAACCAGTTGAGAACCACTGTATTAGAATATGTCAGTGTTGGACAAAGTCCACAAACAGCTAGGAGACAGAGGAGAGAGACAGGAATGTCCAGTCAGGAATACCTTGGGAATGGCGTAGCCTCTAAACGAGACATCATGTAGTGTGTAGTGCGGCACGCTGAAGGGGACGATGTCCAGAAAGCGCTGCACCTCATGTATGACCGCATCCGTAAAGGGCATGGACTTCCTGTCCTCCATGGTGGGACAACGCTGTCGTCCAATCACGGCGTCGATCTCCTGCTGCATTTTCTCTGCACAAAAAAACAAAAGTCATGCATGTTAGCTGCAAAGTGTCCGATGTAAACTGCGTGTGGGACCAACCTTGTATGTCAGGGAGTTTGATGAACACGCTAAGGGCGTATCGGATAGTGGAGCTGCTGGTTTCTGTTCCTGCCAGGAAGAGATTCATGACGGTGGACACCAGGTTGTCGTAGAAGAACTCACTGGAGACATTATGCTTCTCCTAAGGCGACAACCAGTCCATTTAGTTGTTGTCCTGCAGTGGACCTCGCTTTCAGAGCTTTTCACCGCTCAAAGCATCAAGCTTTATGTCTGGTGAGACAGTTGCAGGTCTTTCCAACCTGTTGCATGCGATTGAGGAAGCAGTCAATGTAGTCTCTTGGAGAGCTGGAATCAAGTGTGTCTTTATGCTGCTGGATCT
This sequence comes from Dunckerocampus dactyliophorus, assembly GCF_027744805.1. Classification (NCBI taxonomy): domain Eukaryota; kingdom Metazoa; phylum Chordata; class Actinopteri; order Syngnathiformes; family Syngnathidae; genus Dunckerocampus; species Dunckerocampus dactyliophorus. The sequence continues at coordinate 29,779,962 of NC_072830.1, forward strand.
TGAGCTTGATGAAAGATCTCACCGTCTCCATGTGGGCAAAGACTTTATGCTGGTGGCCCGGCAGGCGCTCAGTCAGCCAAGGAAAGATGTTGTACATCTGTGGAAGACATGCTGAGTCCTGTCCTTCAATGTACACGTTGTACATAATGATTAGTCAAGTTGGATGGTTGAAAATGAATTGTTGGATCAGGGTTCTGGTTAGGGTTAGGGCTGGGGTTTCGGTTAAGGCTGGGCTTATGGCTGGGGTAATGTTGGTAAGGACTGGCTTTACAGTTTTTGTTTGGTCAAGGCTGGTGTGTTGGTTAGGACTCTTATTTTTTGGTTCAGGGTAGGTTCGGGCAGTGGTGGCCACACCATGATGCACAGTAATAATCACAGCTACTTTAACCTTTGGGTGTCCAAAGTGCGGTTTGGGGGCCATTTGCGGAATGCAGCTCGTTTTTTTATTGGCCCACAGCACATTGTAGAAATGTTAGGAGTGGGGTTAGGGTTTTGTTAAGGGGGCGTGGCAGGGGTTAGAGTTAGGTTGGAAATGTTTGGCAATTCTCTCATCTGTCACTTGCCTGCCCCAGAGGGCTGGACGCAAACTTGATCATTTCCCTGATAATGGCCAGCAGCTGCAGGAAGTCATCGTCGTCATGGTTGAAGCGTTGTCCAAACACAAGGCAGCACACCACATTGGAGACAGAGCAGCTTAGCAGGAATGTAGGGTCAAAAGGCGTGTCTGGGTGGAGGTAAACCAACATGAAATGATGTCAATGACACACTGACTGTATCGTCAGCGCAGGGAGGGCAAGTCTACATTCAAGCACGACTCGAACCACAAACCTAATAATCCACGGCCAGAAGGTTGAGAGTTGAGTGACAGCATAGTCGTCCATTGTTGTTTTGGTCTACACATGACCATTTTTAGCATTACAGAGAGATGATTAAAAAAAAGTCCACTTTTATACCTATTTTTAAACGTTTGCATTTTCAGGATGCACAACAACACAGATTTGATCTCTTTTTCCATGCAAACTTGGTCACCTGACTAGCCCGTTAGCATGTGTTTGTGTGTAGAAAACCAAAACAGTGTGATGATTTCTGCATGACTTCAACTGTTCTCTTCGGTTTACTGGCTTTTCTCGGCTAAAATCTTGGCAACACAATAACTTTGACGTACACATATAAATACAATCACATACTCTAAGTGTCAATTGTGCCAGTGTGAATGAGTCAGCAACGACTTGTTTGTGGACTTGTAAACACCACCAGGATGAGATAAGACTAAACAGAAGCGTGTGCACTGGCACATGCTCTATTTAGCACATGCTCCATTTTGACCCCCAAACTAGACAAGCACGATGAATAAAACCCCATCAAGACTGAGCATTATTATTATGATCTTTGTAAAGGTACAGTTGTTGGTCAATGTCTTGTATTGTCTTTACTTTTCACCATGCGGGCCCTCATGTGTATGCTCTCCTCCTGGATCCACTCCTCCATCCCCTTGCGTCCCATCCCAAAATCTCGGAGGGTGGTCAAGGTGAAACGGCGCAGCTGGCGCCAGCGCTCGCCGTTACTGATGCCCAAACCTGACACGAACAAGAAAAGGTTTAGTTTTTACCAGAAAGAAGAGGACGGAAGAGGTTGTCTCACCATAGCCCCTGGTGGCCTTGTGGAGGAATGGCAGCTGCATTCTTCCCGTGAAGTCGTCTGCCTGGTCCACCAGCGCCTCTTTGACGACCTCGTAGCCCACCAGGACCACCGCTCGCTGCCAGCCCAGGTGCACGGTCATCACCGGACCGTATGTTTCGCTCAGCTTAAAATACAACACATCATCATGATACAATCGTCACATGAACCTTTCAGGAGCTCACCTTGAGGAGGCTTTTAAAGGGTGCATGTTTGTCCAGTTGAGGCAGGTTTCCTAGCAGAGGAAGCGATAGCGGCCCTGGAGGGAGACGACACGTCCTCCTGTTGCTCTTTTTGTCGTAAAGCAACCACAGGAGGGCCCAGAGGAGCCCCAGCAACAAGACGGCTGCAGTGCACTCCATACCGCTTTTGTTTGGCTCACTGTCCAGTGGGAGTACTGGATCTTCAGGCTGCATTGCTGTGCTGCATTGGGGCCAAAGGTCAAGCATGTGACTCATCTCAGTGCACCTTCACCTGCTTGTTGTTTGCTGACAGCCCGCAGCACGACAAACACAACAGACGTTTGACCTAAGTCACACCAACAGCCACATATGCCCTACATGGCGGAATGTAAACACTTTGGGAAAAATAGAACTGTTTTGTGTTGTCTTTGGTAGTCTGACTCATTTTACTTACTAGTTACTCCAAAAGAAGGACTCACATTCAAAGCGGTAAGACTGAAGCCCGGCATCATGCTTCATCGTGCCTCCCGGCATGCTTTGCGGCACTTGTATAGTCGTTTATAAAGTTATGTGCTTGGAATCAAAAAAGTTGTTGTTTATTATTCATCAAAGCAGTAGTCGTTGCCTTATGTGTGTTTACGCACCTGTTACATTTTGTTCTGTCATTTATTGCTGGCAACGTGATTGTAGGTAGTGACTCCCCCGTCAACTACAGTCGTCGCTCGCTACATCACGGTTCGAATATTACTTCCTCACTCTATTGCAGTTTTTCAAAAAATGAATTAATAAATGATGACTGTTTCGTGGTTGACCATGGCCCATTATTAGTCCAAAAATATTGAAATACAAGTTGTATGTAGCAAATGTGGTCACTAGGTGTCAGTAATGACACAAAACATTGATGAGACATGGCTGCCACTATGCAATACCTACTGGGAAAGCAATTGGTTCTATGCATGTGCAGAACGCGTCTACATCCGGTCGACCTATTTTTCAGCAAACACATGTTAGGCATGTGTGATCCACGCCATCCGTCCATCTATTTTATGGCAGCAATGTACGTCAACCCACCCACTCCCAAAAAACGCTAACATTTGAGAAATTACAACATAATCATAAATAATAAACATGCAGATAATTTATTAGCCCTCTTTTCTTGGTTCTAGAAATTATTAAAAAAAAAATCGTTACTGAAAAAATACACACAAAAGCATTTGATAGGAAGATGTGTTTGATGGATGGTATTTCTCCGTTTAGAAATAAAACACTCCAGCTGAATCCTCTAGATTAATCCATCATTGTGCTTATGCTTGTTTACATTGAAATATCACCGCACTTTATGTGTTTTATTGTATTTATTTATGTATGGTACACGTAACCGGATATGACGTTTACATCTGCGCTACGTGCTTGCGTACATTTTTACATAAAATAGTTCAGTCTTGGTGGATGTCATAAGACGATAGAAACATCCGCATGTCTTTTAATAAGACTCACTAATAAACAACCCCCCTATATATATGAAATATGGTTACTGACAATTTATGTTTATACATTTAAAACATAACTACCACGGAAGTGCCGTACGTCTCGGGCATGTGCATAACCGACCGCGTTTCAGGTACGTACACTGATCTAAAAAAAAGACTGGATCGAGCAACCTATTGTTTTCACGCGCCAAAATTTGAAGCCAGATTTTTTCGATCGCCGCCATCTTGGTGAGACCACCTTACGCGCCACAGCTGTGATTGTGCTGGTATACGAACGCAGAATTAGTGAAAAATCATCAAAAACATCAGGAGTGCCAGTGAAGGAAGCGAGGATGAGGAAACACAACTTAAAAAGCACTTCCCAAGAACCTTCCACTCGTAAGTACTTTTACTTGGCACCTTTTTTGACCTGATATATGTGCCACTACTTGAACGGCTTTGCTTTGAAAAGTTCTTACTTTGAAAAGTTTTACCAGTGCGTTGCCATACTGTTGTCTCACAGCAAAGTGGTCTCACCAAGATGGCCGACGCAAATTTCCATTGGCTTAAAAAATAAAACAATAGAAGCTCGATCCAGTCTTTTTTTTAGATCAGTGGGTACGTACTGTGTATGACAATGACATCACATTACCGTCACACTGCATGTAAGTCATCCATGGCATGTCCAACATGATAAGAGTGAAAACAAGTTCTCCTCCTATACCGCCGTTGAAGTGTTAAGTTCTTACTTCTTATTTTGTCTTTCCCCCCCAATTCCGTTTGAAACCCTTTCTTAAATTGAAAATAAGTACATTGGTGGCTAACGAGTTAGCTCGCTAGCATGCTATGAAACCATGGCTGTCTCTTGTGTCCCTGCAGTGATCCCGTAGCCTGCGCATTAGCAATGTGGAGTAAACGCACAACAGTAGGCGCGAAAAGGTGACTATAGGGGTGTTATTGCATGTCTACATGGTAAAAAAAATCATAATGGTAAAAAACGTATTTAGAAAGTTAATATATTTTGTATGCTCCAACTACAAAAATATTCCAATCATTCACATTGAAATTCACGTGCTGCAGACGGGCATGGAACAAATTAACTGAGATAAACAAGGGATTCCTGTCATATCCTAAAAAAATCCCACTATTCATTATTTCCAACGAAAGTAATAAATACACACATACATATTTACATATGTACACACATACTAGCTGAAACCCCAACCCTAAAAAAACGTGAAAGAGCTTTTATGTTTTCTTGAAAAATTATGTATTTATTTTCAGACCGGTGGTGTGCTTGTGGTCTATGTTAGGAATACTTACAGCAAGTACAGTATGCATTTTCAACAACAGCCACTTCCAAACCATCCAATATGGTATACACATACATAGTATAGCTGTATATACAGTACATACTTACTGTACATACGTGTGCATAAAAAGCTCACTCAGAGCAAATAAAAAAAAACACAAATACGTGGACTCTCACGATTCTTACGATAATTGGCAAGCAAGATGTGCAAAGAAAAACTTTTAAATTGGTTATATCACAAATTGCATAGTTGTTTTTTCCCCCTCAAAATAAAAACCCAAAGCTAACATCCTTGATACTAACAACTAAATTCAGCAGAATGAGGTAATCCAGTGGATAGATTAAAAATAAAAAGTAACTTGGTTTAACATGAACAGCAGATACCGAATTAATTCAGATCAACTTTGAAGGCATTGCACTGCAAGATTAATGGGACCATAAAATAAATACATGTGCTGAAGACCGGATGAAATGCGGAAAATGTACTTCTGCCTCATTCAAATCAGTAGTTTTTTTCACAATGACACCAAAAATAATACACAGGAAATCAAAGCCCGCTAGTCGTGGTGTTGTATGATAAAAAACCAAACAAGTAATATTAAACTTGATTTCTTGGCCACAAACACATTTAACACAGAATAATGCACATTTTTTTTGTAAGTCACGTGACCTGTAGCACCTTTGGAAACATTAACAACACCTTTTTTCCTTTTTTGGACTGTGAGGCAAAAGAAGCAAACTAACGACTACAAAACAGACGACGGTGACACGGTCTCGGCCCGACCCAACAAGTCATCACATTTCAAGTAGATTTCAGAACACAATCAAAGCTCTTGACACGCAGGAAAGACATTTTGTCATCTGGTGTGAGGCACTTGCAAAACCCATGCAGGAGTTCTAGGGACACACGGAAGAGAATACGCATGTCATGAGAATAAAAACATCCAAATCTCAATTATTTAGAAGAAAAAAGTTGTAACATGAGATCTGAAGATTACATTTTTCTGGTAAAGTTAGTCTTTTGTATCAAAAAATGAACATTGTTTTTCTCATAAAATGAATACTTTTATCTCAGAACTATTGTCACTTTGTTCTCTAAAAGTTATTTTTCTCATTATAACCCATTTTTATCCAAAAAAGATGACGTATGACCCTAAGATGATGACTCTTAAAATTCCAACGTAATTTAGATTTTTATTTGCAAAAATTAAAGTGTTTTTCTTATAAAATCATGACTTTATTACAGTATAACTTGTTTCATCTGACTTCTTTGTTGGAAAATTGTATTATTTTCTTGCAAATTACCAGTAAAGTTATTTTTAAATTAGCGATTTTTCACATAAATCATTATAAAAAAAAAAAAAATCAACAAACCCCTCCCTCCCCCAACAAAGTTACCCACATTTTTATATATTTTTCTTTTTATTTGGGCATAAAAAACCCTCCAAATAATTTTTAAAGCTCTTTTTCCCTTGTAAAATGTCACCTTTATTCTCATTAAATTACAACTTTTATTTAAAAAAAAAAAAACACTTTTTGTTTTAAAATAAAAATGTGGGTGGGAGGTAAAATTTAGAATTTTTTCCTCATAAAATTACATTAAAAAATTGTAATTTCTTGTCATAACATGAAATATTTTTTTCTGTAAAATTCTGCTGCTATTCTCGTAACTCTAAGTTGTCATAGAGGTAGGACCATTTTCCCCCCTTCAGTGTGCCCCCGGTACTCCTGCGTACCAAACAAACCTTTCATGAGGACATGTCAGACCTCAGAGCTGTCACTGAGGCCTTGCGTCGTCGTGGTCGTCATCATGGGCTGCCTGCTAGCGGACGTCCCGGGCCCGTCCTTCTTCTCCCGCTTGGAGCGCACCAGCGCCACCAGCAGGATGACGAGGAGCGTGGTGAGAAGCAGCCCCACCAGGACGCCGATGATGAGCAACAGGCCGTCGTGCCCGTTCTCCTGGCTGTTGAGCTCTCGGGGGACGACCCCCTTGGTGAAGACCTCCTTATCGAGGTGGGTCCTGTGCTGGCTGCTGCGGTCCAGCGTGATGTGGAGGATGTTGGTGCCGCGGTTGTTGTCCACACCGATGTCCTCCGCCACATCGGGAACGTTGTCGTCGGTGGACCTCTTTTGGCGATGTCGAGCGGTTGGCGTGTGATGGCTGAGGACGTGGTACTCCAGGCTGCGTTTGCCTATTCCTCTGTTGGCGTTGGTGCGGGAGCGGACTGTGTAGATGGCGTGGATGTACCACTCTCTCCCCGCAGACACCTGCAACAACAACGTGGACATGGAGGACACTTCTCTCTGCCGCTCCTCTTCCTAAAAACTGAGCATAATTACATTCATCTTCTAAAACTCTTTTTTTTTCTCCTCAGAAAGCTACTTATTACTCGTGAAATTGTTGCCTTAAAATGAGGTGTTTGTCTCCCAATTTGACAGGTTTATTATTACAGTTATTGTTAAAATGACAACAATATCTGTGCAGTATTACCACTTTTTTAAGAATTTAATATTTGTTTTCATTTTCAATTTTTAATTTAATTTAGCAAAATGTTACAATAAATGTTGTTTTTTTTTTTCTCAGAAAATTCAGACTTTATTCCCTTCAGAGTACGACTTTATTCCCGAGAGGTGCAACGATACACAAAATCCATGGTTGGGTTGGGTTCCATACGTCTGTGTTACGGTTCAATATTTTTTCGATACAAAAAAATCAATGACCTTGCCTTTTTAAATTTGAATTTGATTGAAATTGCCAACTTTTTTCTCATTTTTCAACATCTTCAGCATGTATGACTGTGAGAGGCGGAGCTCAGTGGCTCTGTGCCTGACAACGCACCCTCAGCCACAGTAGCCGATCGCAGATACACCGAGCTTTCAGCACAGAGTTGATCAAATAAATATGAAAGTGCGTCACGGTTCCATACACATACGCCGCTACTGAATACTACTAACAAGAAGTTGGGGATACTTGCGATACATTTCAGAATGAACCTAAAATGTACGACTGTCTAACCTTTAAAGGTGAACTTAATTTGAGCTTCTCTAATTTTGAATGCACACGTTCAATAATACTGAACACACACCTTGCTATCCTCTAACATAACAGTCGTGCATAGCCCTAACTTTAGGATACTGTGTATACTTTTATATACAGTATATAGTTACATGATACATGTACATAATGTACATATTCATATTTTATAATATTGTATAAACAATTTAACGACATTTTCCAACCATTTTTTTTTTTATATGAGCCGCACGGTGGAGTAGTGGTTAGCATGTTGAGCGCACAGTCAGAAGATGTGTGTTTGAATCTGCGTTGGGCATCTCTGTGTGGAGTTTGCTCCTCCCACATTCCAAAAACATGCATGTTAGGTTCATTGGTGACTAAATTGTCTGATGTGTTTTTTGTCCCCTGTGACTGGCTGGCAACCAGTCCAGGGTGTACCACAGTCAGCTGGGATAGGCTCCAGCATACCCTTGCAGCCCTAGTGAGGATTAAGCAGCACAGAAAATGAATGAATGACTGAATGAATATTTTTATATATCATTTGTGTCACAGTACTGCAATGGAATAAAGAGTTTGACTGTATTATTTATGTAAAACCTGTTTTTTGGGTAATATTTGAGTCATTACATTAGGACGTATTTCTGTTCATTCCCATCTTTTCTGAAAAAAATGTGGATTTTTGTCTCGCAGTGTTACAGAAATGACAACTTTATTCTCGTACTTGTACCATTTTTCTTGTGTGAGGCCAGCGCATTCATAGCATTGACTTTTATAGCTGTTGTCAAAATGGCATGTGAGTGCTTGATCTGACCTGAAAGAGGGCGGAGGACTCCATCCTGAATCCATCAGATCCGGGCTGCCTCACCAGCGCTAAAGCAGCGGGGTCGTCTGCAGCCAGCAGGGCCTTGAAGGCCACGTTGCCAAACGCCCTGGCCTGCGTCTCTGGCTGGGCTTTGTCCTACAGGACAGCATTTTTAGTTGGACACAACTGCTGAGGATGTGTGTTCTTATGGCACTCACGATGATTTTGAATCTGTAGAGGAGTGACGGCGCGTCAGCCAGGCAGCCAAACTCAAAGTGATCGGGGTTGTATTTGGGTACGTAGCCGTCAGCGCCCGTGCACAAGAACACTTTCTCAATGTTGCAAATGAAGGAGTCGCCCAAGTTCTGCACGGGGTCCACCATCACACGGCCGTAGATGGTGTCGCCTGGAGGGACACGTACACGCTCTGTTAAAAACGACCGGAGACATGGTAGCTTTCTCATTATTTTTGGCGGGAGCACACCTTGCGAGAAGGCTGTATCGCTCGTCTGGCCAAAGCCCATGGAGCCGTCGGACAGCCAGAGAGACTTTTTGGAGAGCAGGATCATCTCTGTGTTGAGACTGAACTCAGCAGCCACAGGATCGCTCACCTTACACACAAACACCATCAATTCAAAACAAGTTTCATCAAATACCGAATAGTCCGTTCCCTCAGCGCGTACCATGTGGGAACCCTGCGCCTCCGAATGATCCTCCGCAGATATTAGAGCAAATCAAATACAAGAGCACATTCTGGCTTATTTTGTCAAGCGAAATTGACGTTTTAGTCTCACAATATTGCACCTTCGCTCTAGTAAAGTGGTGACTTTATGCACATTGTATGGTGTTTTTAATGTTTTTGCATAATTCTCCTTTTTTGCGCAAATTTGCACTATTTCTGGTAAAATTATATTGCTATCATTTTTTTTCCATAACATTGCATTACTAGCATCATCATTATTATTATTATTATTATTATGACTATCAGGATTTTCTTTTTTCCTGAAGTATTTGACTTGGCGTGACGTTTTTCCCCTTGTGATATTACAAGTTTAAAAATAAAATTGTGACTACAGTGTATTCTCTCTTTTCATTGCAGGGATGTTGTAATATTATTATTATTATTATTATTATTATTAATATTATTATTATTTTTTAGGTTTTAAATAACACTAGGACATCTTAACAAAATGTTCTTTTGTAAATATTTAAAATATAACGGATAAAAGTCCAAGTTTTCATTAAATTACAGAGCATATTTAGTCTTTTTTTTTTCAATATTTCATATCAAATAAGTTTGCTGTTTCAAATATTTAAAAATGTATGATTTTTGTAGAATTGGTATTACAAAGTGAAATATTTAGCATAATTATCCTAGCTTAGACTAATTTAACTAATTACAAATATGTAATTAAATAATGATTAGAAATAAGTAATACACTAATCAATAAATTAATACTTACCAGAAGTAGTTTTATTTATTTAGTTTAAAAAATTCTACCTTGCTGACTGTTCTACCCAACTTCAACATAATTTGGCAAATTTTCCATCAATTTCATTTTGAGGCGTATTCAAAATGCTGACCAAAACAATTCATGCATTCAAATGAATCAGTTATCGTATTTTTGTACTGACTTTACCTCCATCGCATGCTAATAAACGCGTGGCTGGCAACAAAGCGTTTCCTGCTTCACCTGCTGAAATCGGATGTCCAGGTCAAAGGTTACGGGCTCCCTGGGATTGCACACAGGAGGGATGGTGAACTCCAGGCTGGGCGCCGACGTGCACGGCACCAGCTTCACGGTGTACGTGCCCGAGTAGTCGCGCACCTGAAGGTGATGTCATCACAACTTCAGAAAAAGGAAGGAAAAGCAACAGCAAACAAAGACGTTTCCTCACCGCAAAGTCTGAGACGAACGTCCACTGTTGGATGGGCTGGTTGTATGTGGGCTCGCTCCTCACCAGGCTCAGGTTAAAGGTCAAACCGGGGTGGTCCGCACACATGACCATGGAGGAGAGGGCGGAGGCTGACGATGACAGACGAGACACAAATACAGCGCTCTGATGGTCATGAAGATAAACGTTACGATTCAATACAACAGCAACATGCATCCCAAGAGCCTGCTTATGAGCACCAAACGTACACCACCGTGCATGGGCGTTATTATCTTTGTAAAGGTGCCATTTGGTGCAACATACCAGGGTGAGTGACCACAAACAGGCCTCGAAATCGAGCCTCAGTGCGGAAGTTGACCACCAGTCGCCCCTGCTCGTCAATGCGCATGCTGGTCGGGTACAGGGCGCCTGCAAAGACCGCATCAGACGACTCATTCATTTAGTCCGACAATAACATCCTCCACGTTCAAGGGAGTATTCCATCACCTTGTAGCTCTGCTCCTGGCGGGCTACCGATGCCGTCCCTCCACAAGATGGCGGTGTCGTACACAAAAGTGAGCCTCAGCTCCGACTGAAGGTCGAAGTGCTGCCAGCCGCCTGTGCCCACTGGGGAGTGGAAGACGTAGGACACGTGGAGGGGGACGCGCAGGGTCACGTAGGACTGGACCAGGTTCAGCACCTGCAAGGGCAACACACAACCTGTTGTATTGAGAAGGGCTAATAAAAAGACGCTATGGCAAACACAACCAAGCACGTGAGGTTCTACACACCACCACAATGCATCCATGTGACACGATATATGTTAACCCGATATTTTGAACTTTTCTTCTGTAGACCACCACAATGTATCCAACTGGAGATGGTCCTACTTTTTATGACATTATTAATGAAAGGTAAAAACACATATCAGGTTCCAATAATAAAGTGTTTTCAATGGAAGCCCATTTCCGCCACAGAAAGAAAAAAATATCCCAATGGTAAGTCATAATTACAGTATGAGATAAAAAAGTCACAATTAAGGCACAAAAAGTTGAAATGATGAGATAAGGAAGTCATAATAAAAAGTCCAAATGACCACATTTATACCTTTGGGATATTTTTTTCTTTCAGTGGCGGAAACAGGCTTCCATAGTTTTCTGTGTTTAGTCTGCTGTAATTATTCATTTATCCTTTTAAGTACCATCAAATGAAAAACATAAAAATATATCATGTGTTTTGAAGGGCTGTACGGATTTTTTAGCAAGGGAAAAGAAGAAAAATAATAAAGATAATCATGATCATAAAAACTGCCTTGAGAAAGATAATTCCAGCACACACATGCATGGTTGTAGACCACCACAATGTATCCATTCATAAAAAAAAGAAAGGGCTGTATTAAACATTGCTATTAAATAATAAAAACACCCAAATTCCGTGTTTACAAAGATAATAATGCAAGGTATTTATGCAGTATTCATTTCAAATATTGTCAAACCAAACTACTGTTTGATCCAGTTCCACTTTGATTGGCCGCTGGGACTGTGCAGGTAGGTGTTTCTGATGTTGACAACAGGCTCATTAAGTGTGGCCCTGGCAACACTTTGCAAGCACACAGAGTCATTAATGACTATTTAGAGCTCTGACAAACAAACAAACAAGACGTGGACGTTGTGTTTAGTGCTAGTGAAACATTTTCCAGTGAGGTGTAGGCCTGTCACGATAATTGATAAATCCATTCATTGAACGGTAAAAAAAACAGGTCGCTAGTTATGACCCCTGGATAAATTGACATGTGCGTGTATCTGCTGGTCTCTCTGTGCCACACAGGCTGGATGACCAGAGCGTTCACTCTGCATGCGTCTGTGCGCATCGGTTCTATTGTGGAATGAACGGGGAGAGTGAGCCCTCCTGTCCTCTCATTCAGCCTCTTTGTGGAGGCGAGGCAGGCGCAGATTTAGATGGGGGTGTGGGGGGTGTGGGGGGTGTCCCCCCCCCCCCCCCCCCCCCCCCCCCCCCGTTTTGAGGCACCCACGATTTTTTTTGCCTGATCCATAGGGACATGCATCTGACATGCATCTGCATTATGGGCGTGTGGTGGACGCATGTGCCAGAATGCAACCGAGACGCATGCTTATTCCGGAAGCCACTGTCAGGCTGATCATTGACGTTGGACATTGAACGTGTGCTGTACATGGCTATTCAGGTGGAGGTGCAAAATAAAGGTTCTGGCATCATGTCTGTAAGGAAAACTGTTGTCTATTCTCAATGAAAATGAACCAGAAAAGCGATCCCCAGTGACTTCAAATTACACTCAAATCCTCAGAATGTACAGCTGCTTCAAATTGGAAAATATTTCAGGAAATTGAGCTAAAATGGGTTTCTCCGAGTACCGGTCATTTTATAAATAGAATGTTTTGGCTTAAACGATATATTCCAAGGATAAAAATAACAACAAACTCTTGAAATTAAGGACATAAAATTGGCCTCAGATATCACCAGACTGCAGGAAATGAGGTCTAATTTTAAATTTTATTCTGGGGGAGGGCACCTAGATCCCCTGCACCTTCCAGCGCCTTGGCCACACCCCCCCTTTTCAAAAAAGCTAGATCCGCCCCTGCGAGGCTACTAGTGAGTGGACACAGAGGGTTAGCTGTTAGCTTCGTGAGGCAGCACATGCTAACATGAATGAAGGCAGAGAAGCGATACTTCTCTGGTTCTGAGGCGAACGCCACAGCCCCAGCGTGGGAATATTTCGGTTTTAAACAGAATGAAGAAAGTGAGCGCATGAACACCAACGACCGACACGGAGAGTTTTTTCAATCGATGCTGCTCGGGCAGCGGAGCCTTTGTCTCGAAAGTCAACGCTTACTGAGGAGTTCAGTCGGCAAATATAAACAAAACAGTGCAAAAAGGTGTGCGCTCACAGACAGTGTCGCTCGCTACAGTCCAAAGGAAATGCAACCATCCAATACGGTTATATAGCATAAATGGCATAAATGGCATAACTGGCACACATTTTAAACAACATACGTACAGGCAACGTCTGTGTCAAGCAGCTCACACAGGTACACTATACTTGAGTGCCACCCAGTGGTTCCAATGTGAATTACACCTCTCATGACAATAATGAAAAAAATGGTCTCAAAAGACGCCATCGTTAATATCGATTATCAATGATACTTTGTAGCACAATTACCAACCAACAAAATGTGTTATCGTGACAGGCCTCGTTTAAGAAAATAAAACAGGCTGCTGCCAGGATGAAAGTGGGACAGGATGCTGAGGAAAGGAGGCATTCAGTAACCAGAATGCACTGCCTCCTTTGCCAAGCCACCCAGGCTGCTGCCACTGAAACCCACTCAACGATCCGCCCGTAGATTTACACAAAGAAGAGGAACTAGGGACAAAACACTGTCCGTGCAGTGCAGATGTGTCGTTTATAGCATAGTGGGAATAGTGGCTGTATTCTACTCTAAGAAAATAACAAAACGATCTTAAATGTCCCATATTATACAAGTTTTATAGTGAAGTGGTCTGATGCGCACGGTGGGCTCACCTAGCTAGGGTTGGGGGAGAGCAAGTGAGGGGGTGATAGATTCTTCTCACATTTGGTGCCCATAAACAATATAAACAAATTATACAACATCATTAAAATGTCGCTTTTCCATAATGGTGGAAGTTTAAAGCACAAAGTGTGCAATCCGATTGCTTTAATGTCATACCTATACTGCTGGCAGCCACTAGGGGGCATATTTACTTGGCATTTGGCTGTAATGTGAAGTAATGTAGCTTTATAGGCCTCTTTTTGTAGCCAATTTTCATGCTAATTAGTCACCTCATCAAACTCGTGGAAAAGCAGATTGCATTGATGTTATTCAATATGTTGCTAAGATATTTTTCCTCCGTTCAATGCAATTGCATTCAAACTCTGTTTCTAAGGCAGCATAAATGTTTATAGGCGACTATTTCTTTGCCTCACAGTTATGCAAAAGCCTAAGAAAACATGGTATCTCACAGACACTCACACATGCCAAGTGGACCTGGGGCATTCTCTTTTTGTCACATTTATTCACATTATTTGCATTTGGTAATAAAAGACAATACTGCCGTACTAAAAGTGAGACTTCCTAAATATGCTCAAAAGTTCAAAATGCACAAATTCACCCAACCTGTTCCAACAAGCGCGTCTCTAAAAAGGAGGTATCTGTGCACCTTCCATCTTACCTGCCACACATGTGCCTGCCTGCCTTCCCGTGCCGGCTGGGCGTGCGGCTACAGGCGGCAATGGAGCCTGCGGGCCCCCAGCATCTGCACACTTCACGTGCTCCTGACACATCCTGCTGGGCCTTAATGGGTTCATGTGGTTCTGCTAAGCTGTGACATGACACTACAGTGGGTCAGCCCTCCATTAGCCTTCTCAGAGCTAAAACCAAAAGGCTCTTTTTTTCCCATTTCATCCTGCCTCGCCGCTCCCGAAACCCTGTCGACGTGTCTTCATGCCGTCCTGTGCTTAGCAACACAAGACAACCCCCCACGCCCCCCACCCCAACAGCTCTACCTCCATTCTTCTTTAATGAAAGAAAGCAGACAGAGAAAAGCTCAGCTACTTTTCCTGTCAGAGGATTAATAATTAAAGCTGCACAGTGCCACAGTTTATTTGTGGCATTGATAAAAGCGTCTAAACAAACAAGAAGCCTGCAGTAAGCAATGTAAACTCTTCATTTATCTCTCTTTCAATCTCCGTGTGTAGCAAACACGCAGTTGTGACCCGTATAGACTAACACCTGCTTTATCAGTGATAACATCTTCTTTCTGTGCATAATTAAGGCCGTGTGAGAGCTGTGTTAGATCATATGCATGCCTGTGCACCAGTGTTCAAAGTCTGGCCTGGGGGCCATTAGCGGCCCACAACCCTTTTTTTTTTTGGTTGGCCTGCGGCATATTAACAAACAATACAAAACAAAAAAACACAGCCAGCATCAGAACATTACAAAGGACCACACAGAAAAGACAACAATTAAGAAAGTTGTTACTTAAAAAAAGAAAAACAAAATTGGCCTCAATTTGGATATTATAGAATCATTTAAATTTCCAACTCGAAAAAAATGTAGCTGTCCAACATCACAACACAATTCTAATTGTCTTTAACTGACTGTAAAATACATATCATAGTTGTATAGTATTTGGAAATGAATTAGTCAACGTGTATTGGCATGATATGAAATGTATTGGCCTCGGCACGTAATTAGATTTAATTGGCCACTTGGCCACTCCCACTCCATCACCTTCACCTTCCTGGCAAGACACTTGTCTTCTTGGAGGTGTGTTTGTGCTCTTTATCACGTCGGAAAACTGCCATGTGGGCCTGTTGCCCCGGGCAGGGGGTCATGCTCTGCTTCATGAACTGCAGCTCCCCAGTGACAGCAGCACTCGTGCAGCCCCAGACCACGACGTGACCACCGCCATGCTTGACTGCAGCCAAAACACACTTACTGTATCTTGCAACTGACTACTCTAACAAATACACAGATGTACTTTCTATAGTGATGTCCCCTCAGAAGATACACTGTTGTAAAACGGCTTGCTTAAATGTGACTTCAGACTTAAGAAAGCTATTAGGCAGATTGATTGCTTTTCACGACACCCCCTGTTCAGACATCGTCTGTGTCGGGAAGAAGGTGTCGCCAGGTGGCGGTCGGTATCATGCGTCTTCTCCACCTCCAGCAGCTGCTGCAGACGGCGTGTTCTGCTCATTAAAAAGGAGGGCTTTTTCTTTTTTTCCGAAGGTTACAAAGTTGCCACTGGGATGAAGACAAAGGAGCGCTGCTGAGAGATAGACTGCTGGCCTGACGGGAGTGTTTACTTTTGTGTACCTGTGCGACTTTAACACGCTTGGGATTGATTTCAATGGAAGGGGACTGGTCGGGACAAAGCTGACCACTTATTGGTGCGTCTACATTCCTGTCTGCTGCCCCCTCACCCCCCCACTCCTCACGTCTGGATATGACAAAAGGGGGTCAGAGGTGAGAGCTGGGCTCCAAAGGTGAGGCCGCTTACCTGTCCATCAGTGCCGATGCTGCCCCCGCAGTCGCTGAGCAGCTCGGACATGTCGTAGTAGCTGGTGAACTCCCACAGACAGGCCTCCAGGTTGAGGTTGCGGTAGAAGCGCAGCGTGCCGGCGCCCCTGAGGGAGGTGCTGTACTGGTAGGGTGCCGTCTCGCCGATCACCTCCGGGTTTTTGGTGGCGTCGGTGAGGAAGCCGTGGCGCGTCTTGACCTCGGAGTAGTCCAGCAGGTTGGAACAGCGGTGGTTGCCCACGCGGGTGCCGTCAGGGCTGAGAGTGAGCTCAAAGTTGGACAAGGCCCGGGTGGAGACAACAGGCAGCATACCTGAATTTGATTCCAAGGGGACATCCATCTTACACTCTGCTGTATGTGTCGTGTTTGGCGCCCCAAGAGGTGAGGAGTTAACGGTACCGTCGATGTGAGGCATGGTGACAGTCAGCTTGATGAGGTTGGGATGCTCGGGGTCTTCAGCTCCGGTGTAGCGCAGCTTGGCAGAGAAAGGCTCGGCTCCCACCGTGCCCACCGTGCGAGGCTGGCACATGCCTGCAGCGCCGCCGCAAACAAACATCAAACATTTAGTTCCCTTTCCCCCCCCAAGAAAAAAAATAAAAAATCCACCACAGACATTATTTTTATCTTCCACAGCAGCTGCTCATCGCGAGGACTCATTTCCATAAGAAACAAGAGCGCTCTGTGAATGTTTGTCACCTGTGAAATCAAAAAGTCAACCATGTAATATCCATCATAACGTGCCATCTCGTCACATCCACAGTCAGTGGATCCAAGGGAAGACAATGTCATTAAAAAAACCTGCGTGAGCACAAAAAAGTACATCCTCATCTGAGGAGATTTGACTAAGAAGCAAGCAATGAACTTGTTAAATGAGACTTTCAATTAAAATTGCCGACTGCTCCGTTTAGATAAGATCCGGATGAGACTTGGAGATTGAAGCATTTTTTCCGTGCATACACTTAAATGACATTGGAACTGGGGGTGCATTGACTGCTCTATTTTAGTGGAATTTAATTGAACTTTGTCCTAATTCAAACGAAATATATTCGATATAATAAATATTCATATACATTGATATAAAAACATAGCATTTTTTAAATTAAAAACGAGTTAATGTGTGAATCCCGAAGGAAATTGAATTACATTTTTTCTGAAAAGGATTTGTATTTTTTGTAATGGGAACACTGGAAAGAATACCCGTCCCAGTCGATTTCAGAAAAACTACCACAACAAACTACTGCTCCAAAAACTAGACAATAAAGTAGGAATACACAACTGTAGATGACCACAATGTATCCCACCCAACATCTTCAAGACTTTCTCATATGGTCCAATACGTAGTTGGAGGACACGCGCACGACGCACAACTAAGCTACTGTAAACTCTTGACAAATGTGTCATACAATTGTTGAGCTCTCCAATACTGTTAAACATGGAAATGCGTTTGAAGTGAAACCATGACTTGTGTTCTGCTTGGGATGAGTGACTATAAACCCAAAGCGGAACAGAAATGAACAAATAGATGACAACGGGACAACTCACCTTCATCCAAGCTGATGGACGCTATGTGGCTGCTGAGCTCCAGCCCCTCATCGCCATCCGAGTTGACGGCCCTGGCGGCGCACTGGACCCTGGAGCCAGCCTGGAAGTAGACTGAGTCCAGGGTGATGAGCTTGGACGAGGTGAAGAAGGTGTCAAAGTCCACCTCCCTCATTGGGCCGGTGACACCATCCGGGCCTTTGGGGGCGCTGACCAGCCAGCGGTAGCGGGTCAGCGTGTTGTTGATGTTCTCGCTCACGCAGATGGAGCCGGTTTTGTCGTAGTCAGGGTACTTGGGGTTACACGCCTGGGGAGGGGGATAGGATATTGGATGTGTCACTCAGGGGGGGTCACATTATGAATGACTCCATGATATTATACAGGTTGAGACATACAGTGACACAAACAACAGGGTATCCAGCCACAGGCAGAGAGTCTCCGTGCTTGTCCATGTCGTCGTAGTGAAGCAGAGAAACCACCCTGGGCACTGAAGGGAAAGTAACATCTGCCATGCTGTTGGTCTCCTCGATATAGACGATGGCTTTGGTTAACTGTCGATTGACAAGGACAAGGAAAAACAGCAAAGAAGATGCTGATGATGAATATTGTTGAATGAAAACATTCAAAGGCACGATCACGATATTTAATACCTTCCAGAGATGTGTACATTTTTTGTATGAGATTCTGAGGCGGCCTCACCTGCGTCTCTGCCACCATATTTTCATCGGGCTTCAGGTGCACGGTGAAGGCCTCCCTCATCTCCCTAACGCCGTCGTAAAGAACCTCCACCGCCACGTGGTGCAGCGTGTCACCCGCCCTGAACACAACCTCTGTGGAGAAAAACGACATTTCACCGAGGGCCTCCTCAGGTCGTTGGTCACCCTGTCCTGTCGCTCACCCTCAGATATGGGATGGTAGTCGTCCCCCGAGGTCGCAGAGCCGTCTTTGGTGTGGACTCTGACGACGGAGACCTTAGAGAAGTCTCCCACGCGAAGCACTGGGATTCTCACCACAGATATTTGTCCTCTTTCCTTTGGCTCATTCACGCTGAATTTGGTCTCCCCAAACTTAATAACAGCCTCTGGGGAAGCGAAGTGCAGCGTGTTTAAACCACAGCAATTTTAAAGTTGGATGAGGACAAAAATGGACTTACTGTCGCCATCGTCTTTTATTTTGATGACTGTCTCCTTCTGCTGGCCCACCGATGCTCCGAATGGAGAATCACTTTTCGGGCTGCCCAACACGAGACGCAGCTCCTCCTCTTCCTCGTGCTCTGTGTCGTCCACCAGCTCCAGAACACAAGGTTTCTCCACCTCCCCTGAGGAAACAGTGAATCCTATTAGATTGCACAGGCGGCTGCAAAAGTGCATACATTAGGTCGCGGTACACCTCGTACCTGGCAAGAAGGTGATGATGGAGGCGTCAGTGTTGGGCCTCTCGTTGAAGTCCATCATGACCTGGGCTGTCCCTTGCCTGCTGTAACATCTCACTGTGGACTTGTGGCTGATGTCACCACCACGGAACACAGTAGCTGATATCTGCCCAGAGTTCTCATTGCCCACATAGATGGCGTCACGGAACTGCACCTTTGGCACTGGGCAGAAAACACACGTTAACACCTTCAACCACTCGGCATATGCATGAGTTTTGAGGATCTTCTCTCACGGTCTGAAATAGAGTCGTTGATGAGGATGGTGGCCTTGCTGGGCTCCCCGAGGATCCCGTTCATGGGCATCTGGAGCACCACTTCAAACTTCTCCGGACCCTCCAGCACCGGTTGGCCCAGGTCATCCAGGATGGTGACACGGAACGTCTGCATGGTAACGCCAGGCGCAAAGTCCAGATTCCGGCTGATTCCGACGTAATCTGCTCCGGCTGTGAAGCACAACACAATGTGTCGTCAAGACGAACACAGTGCTCGTGGGGTGTGTTTTATTTTATAATTCATAAAAGGTCCCATATGGTCCCGTATTTTTCAACAATTTTAAATAAGAGAGGTCCACAACAGTGTCTTGGAAGTGTGCTGTCTACAATCTAGCCTTAATGCTGGAATTTAGACAGTTTAGAAGTGCTTTTAGGGCCCTAAATGATCAAAGTTACAGCAAAGTCCCAATCTGCAAGTTTGACAGAGCTACGGCTTTTAGTTTAGGATGTGTGGCAAAGCCTGCTTTTTATTTGAGGGGGATGGTAGATTTCTAATATGTTCGGTGCTCATAAACAGGCTCAAGGGACAAAAGGGAACCTGTAAGAAATGTCAGAGTACTAAATAAAAGGATGTGCACCCTATGTTTTGAGGTGCTTGTGGCCATTTCCATGCCTCGCACAGAAACCAACTAGTCAGATTGGTGCCAAATTTGAAGCACGTACAGCATACTAGACAGGAGAGTGAAATTGCAAAGAATTGACATTTTTGTCTGAGCACGTAAAGACTGGCTTTCTCGGTCGAGCATCACATTAACATCCTGGGCTTGCATCCTTTCAGTGGTCGTTTGATTTCAGATGGGTGAGTCCTCGTGTCCTTGGCCCATCATTACTGTTGTTGTAATATTTCTGACAGCCTACACAGCCTACACATATGTTTGTTGCACTTTTCTCCCCTTGTCGGCCAGCCTTGACCTGCAGGCTTTTCTCATGTACTCACGAGCCAAAGTGTTTGCATATGATTCGCTGGTAGTTATGTTTGAGGTTAAGATGCAGTCAAGGGAGCCTCTGCAGGAGTAGGTGGTGGTAAAGGCACGGGGAAATCAGTGCCTGAAGGCATGAGATAATAGAGGCTATGAAGAACGCTTGAGGGCACAGCAACCAAAACTTGAAGTGAAGGAATTCCAAATGCTGCATCCTCACTCAAACCTCCATTACGCTCACAAAAGGGGTGCCTACACAAGACCTAACAGATAAGAGCCTAACACGAGGCCTGACTTTCCTAGCCGCAAACCATGTTTACATTCCACAGGTCAGCCCCCCTCCACATATCCAGCATTAAAATCTCCTCAGACTCCCAGGCTCAGGGGGACAAACAAAGAGCGACAGGGTGATGACTTGATCCTGTTGTTTTCTGCTAGTTTACATTTCTCTTAGTGCTAACTCTCCTAAGCTGTCAGCGACCAGGTTGCTTGCGAAGACACGTACCTTCCGCCGAGACCGGGTTGGTCTTTCGGGAGCGCACCGTGACGGTTCCCGCTTTGGAGAGATCAGTTCCCGTCCTCCACACCTGCACCTCCACAAAGCCGTCGCTCTCGTCCACGTGGTAGTTGGTGTTGCCGAAGTAGAAGATGGGGGCTGCAGAGAACGAACCGCAAAGTGAGGATGTGCAATCTAGTCCATAATCTTCTCTTAGCGGCCCAACAACAGGATATGAGAGGCTGATGTTGCTGGATCCAGCAGTAATTGCAACATACTGTGCGAGAATAACAATGATTACTGAAGAAACCGAGGGACTGAAACACATGCAGGTAGCCCACACTGTAATTGTAGCACGTAACCAGCTTCCTGGAGCGATGTTTAGGGGGATTTACATCTGTACACATATAAATACCAGTACATAAAACAACATCTTTGGTTAAGGAGCTGTGGCTAGCTAGCTACTGGTGGGCTGAGACCCATAAGTGGGTTGCGGACCCATTCTAAGTGGGTCGTGGACAGCTAGAAGAAATAGCCACCCATACCATACTTCACAACAAAGTGCTGCATGCCAGAGATAAATAAAACATTACAAAACAACTTAAAAATAGGATAAAACCTGAGTAAATACAAAACACACGGCCAATATTTTGAAATGAATATTGTGCTGTAAAACACATTCTTAGCATGTCGTTTAAAAAGATGACACGTGTGATTTTGAAGGCTATACGGAAATAGAAATACGCCTGCTTGGTTCGACTGCCATAAAAGTGGAAAATGCAGACTAGTTGACACCCCCTGACGGTGGAACGTGGCGTTGAAGTTGACCCAGGAATTCTCCGAGGTAGCATCAGGGGCCGAAGAGAGGCGGGACGGCGGCCTTATGAAAGGCAATCCTGGTTGACCTTCTGGGTCCAGACCCGACCGTGATATTTATAAATTTAACCTCTTCATAGTTAGAGCATACAGTAGAAGACCTTCTAAATACAGTTTTTAACATTATTGGAGCCCTCTTGACTTGGAATACCAGCCCTATAGTCACCTGAACACCCAAAATAGTACACACACAGCTGATGGGTCTTAGTGCTTTGGCCTGAAAAATATGACTTCTAAGAATAAATAAGACATAATGTAGACTCACACACCCACACATCAGTGTTGCCAGGTCTGCTTGTTAGAACTTCGGGCTTCTCTTTTTGTAAAGTCGCTTGCAAAAGTTTCTCTCGCAAAACCTGGCAACACTGACACACATACCCCCAGCCTACGGTTTGTTTCATTTGATACGCTTACTGCACACTTATATCATAATAATACGTACTTGTACACACACACACACACACACACACACACACTCTATCTATCTATCTATCTATCTATCTATCTATCTATCTATCTATCTATCTATCTATCTATCTATCTATCTATCCATCCATCCATCCATCCATCCATCCATCCATCCATCCATCCATCCATCCATCCATCCATCCATCCATCCATCCATCCATCCATCCATCCATCCATCCATCCATCCATCCATCTATCTATCTATCTATCTATCTATCTATCTATCTATCTATCTATCTATCTATCTACCTATCTATCTATCTATACATCTATCTATCTATCTACTTAATGATAATGATGCTACGTTAGATACGCGTCAGTGTTGCCAGGTCTCGCGAGAGACACAAGCGCCGAGCTCTCTGAAAACAAGGCCAAAACAACAGGCAACTCGGGAATTTGCATCGACTTTACAGCCCAAAGTTGCTTAGAATTTCGCTGTCTACTATTTTGATGAAAAACATGCTGAACCAAGTTGACGATCTACCTGGAGAAGCGTTTGCGTGCTCTGCTTTAGCTGAGAGGTGTCACACCGACGACGTCACTTACGAAAATGTGCCTGAGCTGCGAGCTGCTTTGTCGCGTCATGAACTATAAATGTCATTTTCGTGAATCTGCCGTTCGCTTCCAAAAATGGAACAATGTAGAACATAATTCCAAACAATATACAACACATTTAAGCAAAGTGGATGAATCAGCTTGAATGAATGGTAAAACATGTGAATATGGCTTTAACGTCCACCATCTGTGTTGTCCCAAAGCACATGCAAAAGGACAAAAAGAATTGTGATTTCGTCTTTCCCGGAGCTTGGCAGGACAATGAGCCGCAACGAGAGCCTGACAGGTGCCAGAATGCAACCCCCCCACCCCCACCACTCAGAGAAAGCAAACAAAGATGGGTTTGGCTGCCTACATCCGGTCTCCGACACCGGTAGCAATCAGATCATCTATCGCAAGGCTGAGGTTGGCAGCCGGGAGCTCCACTGTGGGCTCATCGGCACAAAAGACGGGAGATCTTCAAAGAGCTACGACTCATTAACTGAAAGGTAAACTGGAGCGGCAGCGAGTGTCTAAAGTTACCTGAATGTGAGCGCAGAGAATCCACATTTAGACCCCACCTGCGAGGTATGGCAATTATGCAAAAAGCACATTATTTTCCTTGTTTGTGAGGAACTGCACGATACAGAACAAGGCAGATACCAAAAAGAGGGCCTTCACAGACATAACGCACAGTTTTAATTGAGAGCTGATAGTTTAACAATACAGTGATGGGGTGTCCTCATTTTTGGACATCACTTTGTTGTGCCCTCTTTTGGTTTGCGCTGCAAATGCTTCGGAACACATGCTAGCATATACTGTAGACGTGGGAGCAAGTCAGTCTTCTGCAAGTCTCAAGTCAATTCACAAGTAAATCCAAGTTAAGTCTCAAGTCACGACAAGACAGGTCAAGTCAAGTCTAAAGTGTGTTTAGTGTTTACCAAATCAAATGTCATTTCAACAATAACAATCTATTTCATTTGACAGATACAATGAATGAATGAACATCTTGAGTGTAAGAAGACTCAAGACTTCAGACAAAGAGTGCTGGCATAGCAAACACATTTGTTGGTTCTGAAACCTGCTGGAAATTCCACGATCACGGCCACATTATTGAATACTTTCAATGGGGACACATTTTACTCAAAACATTCACTAAAATTGTCAGAGAATAATGATCATTATTTATTTACCATAGTATCATTTATCATTATCATTATTTATCATTCAATGACCACTGTGTCATGTCACATTTGGATCTGTGTGAGGCACCGAAGATGCCTGCTAGAGCACCGCTTCACATACCCTGGGCATCGCAAACTCGCGCCGCCCGGAACTATACATTCACTTCGTTCATCAAACGCCCCAGCAAACACCAACCGGCAGGACGAATGCCCCACAGCACATCCACACTGGAAATGTGGCATTCATATTAGCGTTTGCTTGCTAACTGCTAGCTATCACTACGTACTAAGTACTGTGACAAAGACGCTGAATAGCTGACAGGAAGCTCACTCTTTCCCTTAATTTGACTATCCAACCAATACACTCAGACACAAGCAGAGTGAACCCTCTTGTCATCCAGCCTGTGTGCTGCAGGGAGACGAGGAAATGGAACAGGCATACGTACATGTCGCACATGTCAATTTATCTAGGCGTCAAAATGTCGTGACAGGCCTAGCGCCAGATGTATCTGTGGCGGTCCAAATGTATCTGTGGCGGGTCTCCACAAACAAATGAATGCATGCAAAACACTGAATGTGCAGTGCTAAAAGTGGGTCAACACTGGCAGCAAGCTCGGGCCTGATTCAAGCAGACTATAACGCTGAAATGTTTTGAAAATGTATGTGAAAGTTATTTTGCGTAATCCTGCTAGCTAATGGACTACGGACTAACGCAGAGATAAGAATTGTATTAACTGCTATCAACGCTCTCCGCCTCATCAGTGCAATTAATCCCAGGGCATTGCTTGCTCCCTACATGATACTGCTTCATAATGTATGTTTACTTCCTTTATTTAATGCTAGTTGATAGCAATAGCTCTGATAACCCAATGTGCATCGCATCGTACTGCGAGCTGTTTCTAATATTTGGGTTAGTGAGTGAAATCAGACCACCCTTCATGTGTTTACCGGCCGCTGATTCATGAAGCTAACGCACCAGAAATAACATCGTCACAGCAGATCTCTCTCCTGCTGCAACATTAACCAAAGCAGAGCGGAGCACACTCGTCCCTGAGAGTTGGGGGGGTGGAGTAGCGACCGGCCTGCTTGAATCCACTTGAACTTTGCGTGACACCCCCACAGCGCTAAGTGGCTTCTCTAATAGTGAGATTCAATTGAACCCCGGCAGCAGAAGCTCCTCTGCCCACTCTGTGCTCCACTAACCTCGCTTTGAAACGCCACCACAATGAGGCACTTGTACTTTTAAAGCTATCTCTCGCCTGAGCACCGTTAAGTGTTTCGGACACCTGTTCATATCAGAATGGCGGGGAATCCAGGTGAGCAATAATAACAGTGTTTCTGTCCTCGCTTCCCTGCCATTGTGATTTTTTTTCCTCCATCCAGAACCTCCTGCACACATCTTGAAGACAGCTCCTAATCATACCTTCAGAACTGCAGCAGAATTTACTGCCGACCGGATGATAAATTACACGAGTCTCGTCCTGTTGTACGAGTGTTCTGACAGCAGCTAAACACACTCCCGGATGCAGAGGCAATATCAAACAGTAATTACCTCAGCAAGAAAGGGCAGGTCTTCCACAGAGAAACTCGAAGGATGTTTGAGTACAGATGGTGTGTCTGCGCCGTGGAAAATAACACTTATTCCAAAGAGAGCCGTCCATCCGTGCCGCTGCAGAACAAACGAGGTGCTTGTACATTTCTGCAGGAGATGTACGGACTTCATGGCAGCGAGGTGACAGCTGAGCTTTCCAAGGTGCTCAAGTGTCAATATTAGCAACGCTGGTGTTTATTTGGGAGCTGTGAACTGAGAGTCAAGCATGCACAGTAGCGCTAACAATTGTGGAAAAAGTCAAATTGATTGTAATTTGTGAAAGAAAGGGGTTGTCACGGTGGAGTGGTCACGTTTATTTGTAATGTTGTGTGAATTTCAAAGGGTGACAGGGCCTTTGAAGCCACTCCCCCCATCTGTTCCTACTTTGGGGCCACACAGACAGTGGATGCTCTAAAAAAAACAACAAAAAGACTAAAAACCTTTCTTTTAAAAAAAGCATACAGCTTTAACATTCCTATATTGTTATTAAAGGAAAACCTTTTTGGAATTTTTCCCATCATCCAAAATCCTTATGAGCGACATGAACACACATCTTTCTGTTTTCTGTGCGTTCTAAAGCTATAAAAACAGATAAAAAGAAACAGCTCATTACTGCATGTAATGGGACACACCTATGCTGCCTACAAAGACCGCTTTTAAAACCTCCAACAGGGTTTTATGGTTTTATATCCACGCTGTAACCATGGAGTAACAGCTACATTCATGACAAGTGTGACACTTACAGTATATTGCCCTATTTTGGTCCTTTTAAACTCACACTTTTTTTCTTTTACTCCTTTTTTGGCTTTATTCTCATTAAATTACACTTATATTTTCTAAAAAAAAACAAACCTTCGTCTTGTGTTAGGTTCGGCACCGAGCCGCTCTAAATGTTAAATGCATAAAAAAATCACATACAATGTGTTAATTGCATCAAGGCTTTTGGACTTGGTCAGTCAACTCTATTTCAACAAAACAAAACCAAAAAAATCTTTTTACTAAATTTTAAAATGCTCTGGTTGAAATTATGACCATTGTATTGTTAGGGTCAGTTCCGACCCGGTTATAATCACTATACGAATATAATTATTAGAATTTATGGAATTCTCATTTTGCTGGGTTTTCCAGGGTACCAGCAGAAAAACTCAACCACAGACAGGCATGTCCACACATGTGAGGTGAACTGACTCATTTGATTGGCCGTTGGCTAGCATATTTCACATTTACAATTAGCATCATGGAAAGAATGAGAAGAAGTACAGTGAGCCAAGCTCTGGACCACATTTGGTGGCAATGAGGGAGAGGACACGGACCAGCCTCGTGCTTCAGATGAGCAGGTTTCTGAGGAGGAGGAGAAGACACAGACACATCTGATGAGGAGGTTGCTGGTGTTAAAGCTGCTCCTGCTGAAAGATTGAAGCCCAAAATGGCAAGATCTTTTGGAGCTCAGAACCTCATGATGTAGAGGCAGGGCAGGGCAGCTGCTGCAAATGTTATCGAAATGACCTCTGGAATAAAAAGGTTTGTTGTGACCAGAGTCAGTGACTTCAAGACGTGTTTTGAGTTGCTTCTTTGCCGCTGTCACTGAAAAGAATCATCATTGCTTTGACGAACGCTGAAGGAAAAAAAAGTCTATGGCGACATGTGGAAAGACATTGATGAGGATTTTCTAATTTTTTTTAAGTTCTGTTGCTGAAAAAAATAACTTATTTGCCTTTTCTTGACGTTAATATGTATGGGTCGAACAACATAGATGTTACTTTAGTGATTCATATTCAAATGAAAAAATAAATTCAGCAAATTTCTTTACGAGATGCGTAAACCCCTCAGTAATAGTCAGGTAGCAAAACAACCTTTTATTTATTCATATGATTCTCTTGGAGTTCAAAACTGAAATCGAGGGGTAAGCTGACAAGTATTAAAACCAACATTTTCACGGATGAGCAAGCCTAACAAGGGAACCAAGAGATGAGAAACAAACTGGATGGTAACGTACTGTTTTTAGTGTATTCTATACCTGACTTAATACATGGCTCAAAACCGACCCGTGAACATAAGAGATGATACCAGAAAACTAACGCAAGACGAAGGTTAAGTCTTTCGTCTCCAAATAGTTTGACTTTTTCCTCATAAAATGACATCTTTATTTATTTTTTTTAATACAATTCCAACTTCTACTGTATGTATGTTTTATACTACGGTGCAAAAGTCTTAGGTCAACACTATTTCAAGTCTGTGACATAGTAAAAGCAGGGCTATTTAGCTAAGGTGCAACACGGTCTGGGGGCCACATTTTTAGCAAGCTAAGGACTTCTTATTTGAATCTATACAGTATAAATGCAAGGCTCTGTCATACAGTCACTTCTTCACCTCACTAAATGGTTCATATTGTCCTAAACAAAGTGAAAATGGAAAACGGAAGCAATAAATCTACGTCGGGGGTCTCCAACCAGTAGCTCGCCAGCTGATTTTAATGACGTACGTGTGTAGTTGATAAGATACTCATCAGTCATCACTTATATTCTTTGTCCTTTTGTGCCCTCACTTGCTGTCTGGAGCGCAATCGACTGCAGTCCCTTCATGTTTTCAAGGTAGAATTTGTAGAGTTTCCCTCTACCTCTTTGACCTCTACACTTTCTTGCCGAGCTCACATCTCCATTTCAGAGTGTCCTTGTGCCTTCTTGGATCGAATGTCTGGATTACCCTGAGAGAGAAATAACGATCTGAGGGGCTCCTTTAATCCCCATCCTACCAAAACCCGTGCAGTCCGTACTGCATAAAATAAGCAAACAGGGTTGGAATACACGTACTTATCATAGACATGTCATACACTCCTTGGCCATAACAGGCACACATTTTAGCAGCGGTATCCAAAATGGTGTTTTCCCAGAGAAAAATGCAGGGGCCACTTTGGTATTCTTCACATTTTATTAAACATGCGAAAACCATGCCAATGTGGGATGAAACGGGACATGACTTTCACTAATGATACCATTTGTAAAACTGATTTTTGCATCTACAAAGAGGACTGCAGTTGAAGTGTGAGCATATTTCCATCAAATCTGAACAGTGGTTTGATATCTTGCAGCATTACAACTTTTTTGTTCATGGACTATTTTCTCGAGTTTTGTCAGTGTGGTCCTAATCTTAATTTTATTTGGAGAATATGTTTCAGGCCGTTAAAAAAGGAGCTGCTGGCTGCAAACGCCCACACTTTGTACGCCCTTGGATTATCGTGTGCAGGTTTAGCTCATGCTGTGGCCAAGGAAGTAGCCTACTGTATATTAGTTGTGACAATCCCAATGCAATCATCCCGAGTTTGTTTTGTGCACTCAATGTTGCAAATCAGATGTCAACTAAACAATCTGGGCCAGATGACAATTATATTGGACTGACAGAATCCCTGCATCAGTGGGTTTTTGCTCATTTGGCAGCTGGGTTCCTGGAGAAACAAATGTGCCATCTTTCACGCTAGCAAAATTCTCTCCCTGTCTCTTTCCCAGCTAGAAATCTTGGTTCCTGAGCCACGTAAAGAGAGTGTGCTCGCTTGAATGCCAACAAATCAGATTTTAATTACCCTCCCCTCTGTGGGCGAAGGTGTGCTAGTTAGCGGGGGATAAATACCGGGGTTGGAAAGAAAACTTTGCTCATTGGGTGCAAAAGTTGACAACATTCTTGCCCTGCCGTTCCACTCCAATGCTTGCATTAGCAAAAAGCAAATATTGTGTCCATCTTCTTGCTGCTCTTTGTTGCACTGTTGGTACGCACGGAGTCAAGACTTCGAGCTTGTGCCCAGTAAGAAAGTGAATACTGTACATTAGTGCCCTGTGGCTTTTAATTTCTTTGAGTGCAGCTGTAGAGCCACACTGTCAGCTAACAAAAGCACACAATTGTGCCTTTAGAGGTACTGTCACGAGAGGCGCTTTTTTTAGGCAGCATTTTGTACCCATTTGTACATTTTATAGCAGACACCATCGCTGGAAACATCTCCCAAGGACAACAAAAACGAGAAAAAGAAAGAGGAAAGTCACATTTGTCTGTATTTGTCCAACCACATTCTGGCGAGCATCTGTTTCTGCAATCAGTGGTGTGCGCTCTGACAAGGAAGAGGCAGTAGAAAGCAATGAATGCCTCCTGGTGCAACATTCAAGCTTACCATTAAAACACCATCATAACTCAGCGGCAGACGACACCAAATACATGGACCCCAACAAAATACACACACAGGGCTTGTTTGTGCAGGAAGGAAGGGGAGTTTGGTGACTTGCTGACAAGCGCTACGCAGCAGATGATTGCCGCTGTCACTCCACACACACATACGCATATACGATATATTTCTACACACAGACGCACAGCCGGGGGGCCATGAACACATGATTGCACATCCAGCAGGAACAAACAGAAATGTTAGTGCAGCTTGTCAGTGTGAGTGCAATTAATCCTATTATGGACCGTCTCCCTCTGTCCTCTTTCAAAATGACACCTCTACTGTCTGCCGTCCAATGCACGCAGCAACAATAAGCTACGGTGCATGTTGCCTTCAAGGTAAGCAGTATGTGTAACTCTC
Source organism: Dunckerocampus dactyliophorus (assembly GCF_027744805.1). NCBI lineage: Eukaryota > Metazoa > Chordata > Actinopteri > Syngnathiformes > Syngnathidae > Dunckerocampus > Dunckerocampus dactyliophorus. The sequence continues at coordinate 29,810,251 of NC_072830.1, forward strand.
TGATGGTAGATTTCGCTAATGCAGAAAGTGTTTGACTGCTTGGGAATTTCAAGAAAAATCAATAGGGATTGACTGGTACAGCTCATTGGCACTCACATGCTGAAAGGAAGCCTGTAATGTAGAAGTAGGCTTGACTAGATAAACATGCTCGGGTCCTAAATGAAGGAAACTACCCTTGGATTGGACGTTATTCAAAATCAACAGTTTTTTTCCCTTTGTTATTGTCATGTCATTCATCCACGACCATCACCTTATGTTGCGGGGGGGCCAAAGCTCACATTCTGAAATATTTAGGTTGGATATCGATATACGATATATATCCCCATACTTTTTCCACAAAGTGAGTTTAGACAAAGCCAAATATGAGTGTCAAATTGTTTTACGATAAAAAATACGGAACATGACGATGTTTTTATTTTTATTTTAAAGCTTCAAGCAAGATATACAAAAAAAAATCATATCTAAAAATGGCCGCTAAAATAAAGTAGGCCATTCTCTTTTTGGAAAAGTAAAATACAATATTCACCCTTTGGCTATGCTCAAATCCTCAGCGAACAACAAAAGCACAAAAGAACAAAATACGAATAATTGCGACATCGCAAGTCTGTTGTTTTCAGCAGGTTTTTAAAGCCGTTTCTTTCCCACGATTGCACCAGGGACCATACAGTATCTTTAGCAGTGTGATAGGACACCACTTTGGTAATAGCACACCACTTCGTACTTTTCCTTTCATGGGGAACGCAATAGGAAAAAGAAGCAAGCAGTCAGCTTTGTGTCGTGGAAGGGTTTTAAGGAGTTGTGCAGCCGAGGCTGCTTCAGCTCAACACACATTCCTCGTATGTGCCAAGAGCCAAGTTTGAAGGTGGTGAAAAAGATTTGTTGCGCTTCCGCACTTGACAGCCACTTTTTTATGACATCAGATGCTCTAAATCCAAAGTACCTCAAAGTTACAGAGCCACTGCTTTTTCCTTTCTGACCAGTTCTTCCACCGCAGACGCTGTCGCTTCCTGTTTGTTGAAGACTAAGCAGGGCTCCTGCCCCGCCCCCCTCCGTGCACGAAAGAGGAGGCAGGAGGGGCGGAACAGGAGCCCTGCTGAGTGGCGCTCACACCAATGTAGAGTGATGAGTATGACTTCCAGTGCCAGTGCAATCTATATCGATATGAACATTATATTTGTTTATATCAAGAAAAATATCAAAAAAAATGTCAAGATATCTCCCAGCTCTATGGTGCAGCATGATAATGCACAGCCCGTGTTGTACAGATCTGTACACAATTCCTTGCCAGCATACTCACTGGACATGTCGCCCATTTAGCATGTTTGGGATGCTCTGGATCAGCGTACTGGTTTTCGGACCCCGCCGGATCTCCCCCAATACAGTTAAACAACCCGTTTTGGAGTGGCCTTTTATTGTGGCCAACCTAAGGCACACCTGTTCAATAATCATGCTGCCTAATCAGCATCTTCATAAGCTACACGTGCGAGGTCGATGAATTATGAATTATAAATTCTCACTAAGACAGATTTAGACAGATTTGTGAACAATATTTGAGAGAGACAGGCCTTTTGTGTACATAAATCAAGTTTTACATCTTTGAGTTCAGCGGGTGAAAGATGGGCACAAAAACAAAAGTGTTGCATTTTTGTTAAGTTTGCGCTACCAGTCTAAAGTTAGGACACACTTCCTCGTGCTATGGAGGAAATTGAGAGAGTGTGTCCAAACGTTTGACTCGTAGTATACGTTCCATATTCGCTTCTCTCCCAATTAGAAAATGGTAAGCAAGTGAGCAAACTATCAGTAATTGCTGAGATATGGAGAAGACGTAGGATTAAATGAGCTCTGCTTCTTCCTACTGCAAGTGTAATCATGTGAAGTTTCTTAATGTAAGTTAAGTTTGTATATTACATTTAGAGCAATGGCACCTGTTTACAGTAAGAACACCCTTGTACGTAGGCCAGTCACGATAACACATGTTGCTGGTTGATAATTGGGCCACAAATTATCGTCGATAATCGATTTTATCGTTAAATATTTTTTAGACCATTTTTGTCACGAGAGGGGTACTGCACATCTGAACCACGAGATGGTACTCCAGTATAGTGTGCGATGTATTTTTTTTGCACATATTTGCCGACCAAATGCCTCCGTAAGCGTTACTTTCGGGACAAAGTCTCCGCTGCTCGAGGCGCCTACATCGGTAGTTTTTTTTTCCCCAGTTGAGAAAACTGTCCTTGTCGGTTGTCTGAGTTCATGGGTTCACCCATGTTCCCACATTGTGGCTGTTGGCTGTGGCATTTGCCTCAAAAACCATCGCTTCTGTTCCTTCTTAATGTTAGCATATGCTTCCTCCCGAAGCTCACTGCTAAACCCTCCGTATCCACTCACTCGTAGCCCCGCCTCCACAAAGAGGCTGAATGAGATGAGGGCCCACAATGTGTTCATTCCTCGAAAGAAGCAATGCTCACAGACAGATGCAGCGTGTCATCCAGCCTGTGTGGCAGAGAGACGAGCAGATGAAACACACGCATACACGCACGTGTCAATTTATCCAGGGCGTTTATCGTTTGATGAATAGATTTATCGATTATCGTGACAGGCTTACTTGTACGCACTTTAAAATTGTTCATAAATTGGTTAATAATGACATTATAAACTGCTGAAAAGTCATTACTGTCAATAGCTTGCTATTTGGCAGGCAAAGCTACAGCCAGAAGAGCTACAGAGGGGCTCACTATTTGGCATGGAAGCCATTGTTCTTCATATCATCTTGTGGATTACAGCAGTTGATTACTTTTTCGACTATTTAATAATCGCTGCAGTACTGTTGGAAGTGCAATAAAAACAAGGGAACCAAATCAAACTAGAAATAATGGCGAGATAAATGAAGTCTGTTAACTTCCACCACATCACAAGTCAGACTGATCCAGCAGAAGTGAGGTGGAGAAGCACTGTCACCAAGAAGCTTCAAGAGTTCACAGGCAGGAGCAGCGAGCACATAAGACCCTGCGTTCGCTCACGCTCAGTCAGTCAGGTTCCACAGCGCGCCATTCCCCTCACGTAGCCTCCTCCTTATTTAAGTAGGTCAAACAAATCCAGGAGAAGCCTGACTTACATGGGAACCTGTTACACAGTCTGAAACCTGTTGTTGCACGACCGAGATCTGCGCCAAACGTACGTGGATAGGCTCAAGTTACTGACGACCACAGCTTCCACCTAATGACGGAATGGTGACTTTCGTTTTGCATCATCAACACGATTAGAGGGTTTAAAATGGGTTGTTGTGTTCTTTTTCTTTTTCAGTCCCACACCTTCACCTGGATGGGAACAAAGAGGCGGCTGGATACGTTGCAAAACTCTCAGCTACTTCTACTCGAAACACTCCTTCTTTCAACCAGTAGATGCAGAAATAATGCAAAAAAAGCCGTTTGCCCTTAGATACCCCAACTATCATCTGCAAAAATATGTCATGCTGTCTTACTGTCGTCCATGTCGGGCACGATGGTGATTCTGGCGCTGGGGAACTGCACTCCCAGGCGGCCCCCCATGGGCATGCTGAGGGTGACGTTGAAGCTTTCCTCGTCCTCGTACAAGGAGTCGTCGATGATCACCACTCGGCAGGGCTTCTCTACCTCGCCCTTGTCGAAGCGCAGGATGCTGCGGTGGTCCTCCGGGCGGGAGATGTAGTCTGAGTAGGACAGCACGGTGGTGGGCACGGTGCCTGTGGCTGACACTGTGGAGGGGGTGGAGGACATCGGCAACAGGAAAATAATGATTATTTGCACAGGGAACTTTGCTTAAGCTATACAATTCCTGTTTTGCACTTGTGCTACAGTTAATAATGCTATAATGTAATTAAAAACATTTCCTGTACAGTTTATTACAGCTCATAAGGTTTAAGGATGGTGGCAGTTTGACCCTGGAACAGACTAATTGTATTTCCATTATTTTCCATGTGGAAATCTGTCATTTTCCGATGAAATCTAGTTTTGTTAACGCAGTCACATCGATGTTATACATTTAAATCTACTCACATTCCATATTGGATCTTATTTCATTTTATGTATCTGGATTTTTGAAATATTCCTCATGTGTACCATAATATTCTAGTGATGCCACCTTATGTTTTTTTTTATATTTCTCAACTCTGGCACACATTACTCTTTGAAATTAGAGTGCCTGCCAGCCCTCGCAATACCTCCAAGTGGGAAATGTGCGCCCTTTGCCGTGTAAACCTCACAACATTATTTCACCTTGCTGGGTGAAGCAGACGACCATGAGCTCCTGACTGACGTCTCCGCTTCGCCTCACGGGCACCATCAGCTCGCCAACGTCCTCCTCGATGTTGTATGTAGCCGATGGGATGAACACGGCCGACTCTGAAAAGGGCGGAAAATCCAATAGAACGTTATGGAACCACTGCTTAATCACTTCACATTCCTTGAGGGGATGAAATTGAATGAAATCTGCCCAAACCTGCTCCTGACTAACTAACTTTATGAAAGCACAATGCTGACATTAACTTTTGGTATTGAAATAAAACATTTGTTTTTTACAAAAAAGTCTTATCGACACAAAAACAAGTAAATGAAATGACAATATGACTGTTTAATTATATGTGAGAGTATGGTTCACAGCCTGTACAGACTACACTGCTACTACAGAAAGGAAACATGGATACTGTATAGGCTTACTTTAGAGCAGTCAGTGTACAGCTTGTATAGCGGTGTGTATAGCACTGTCCACTGAAACTGACTCAACACACAGCCATTATTGTCTGAATAATATATACTGCAATCCACAATGACAACTTGAAATAGCTGAGATACTAACTAACAGGGGTGGAAAAAACAATACCTCTGGTTTTGGGTGGAGCTAATAAACACATGACAATGACCACGATCCAATTCAACAAAGACCTTTACACACGTTGACATTAGATTAGATGAGATGGAACCGTACTGATCCTTGCGCGTGCATCCTCAGGGAAATTAAGTCAATTATGTTCATTCAAATTAAGCTAATTCAAATAGCAGCAACGCCTTATGCAGTACAGTATAAGACAATAGTGGCAATAGTGAGTCAAACAGGTAGAAATAAAACACAATAATAAAGTGGGAATAACAAAACAGCTATGGAAATGCAATTAAAAATAATATATGTCAGAATCTACAGCAAAAGACAAATGATTGCCCACCGCCCCTGGCTACTAATGTACATGCTATCTATACATTGTTAGTGATTCGCGTGCCTTTGTGGCTGATTGCCCACCAGAGCCCTCATGTTCAGCGAGACAAACTAGTGCCTCAACACATTAATTTGCATAAATTGTTGACAGCAAATTCCCCCTTTTTCACCCGGCAAAGCCCTCTGGGATGCCAAGAAGCGCTATCCATATTCATACGAAGCACTTTTCCTATCTCCGAAGCCCCGGTACAGTGGAGCTGTTTACAGAAACACTGTTCATTTGTTGTTGCCTCCCATATTTATTTCATGACCGTTTCACATGCAGAGGCGGTGGTTGTTTCCTTTCCCACTTCCTTGCAACCTTGTTTATCCAGCGCAAAGATATCCTTGCCATGAAAGCGGCTTGCTTGTTGACCCTAATGTAGCCTGATTAGGTTTTGCATCATCCAATTGGGTTCAAAAGGCTTTGTGTTCCTCCCGGTGGTCTGGTGTTTGTTAGGATTAATGCTGCGCTGTCCGCAGGTAGATGGACAGAAGAGTTTTCTAAATTATTCCCAGTTTTGGATTCATAAACATCAGTTTAAGTCCTTGGCCAAAGTCAGGGTGCTCCTTCAGCGGGTCGCGCGACTTGATGATTTTTTTCATTTAGTTTTTGCACCCACCTTCCATAAAATCCAGTTGTTATTTCTCTGGCTTTAGTGGGTTTTGCTGTGCTAGGGCTCAGAGAAGCCACAAGTACTCTACTGTGTAATTGCAGCTGGGTTGTCCAAGGCTGTTATAGACACTGGAGTTGCATTCTGTGAGCTGTTTTTTATATGATTGCCAAAAATTGGGCCAAAAATCTGAGTTCAACCTGCACACAATGTATTTGACCTCTTACCACTTACTGGTAAATGGTTCAAAGTGGTTCTGCTGTCAAGCTCCACTTTTGGATGATGTCGGGAGTGTGCTTATTATGCTCATCAGCCATTTTTTCAACCAATCCTGCTCAAATTTGACACACAGAAGATGTGTACCAAATTTCATGGTGATTCGGGTAAACGGCCTATTAATAACAGGCACAGGCAACACCGTCGGGTGCATGTTTTGACAAATTTTCACCCTTTTGTGTGCAGCGGTTCAGGAGTTAGCTTGCACAAACAACTACATCCAGTCATGTGAAAAAATTATTACCGTCCTCGGGGTCCAGAATCTCCACGCTGGCGGCCTCAGGGAATTCAAGGACGGCCATTACAGGCTCAGACAGAACAATCTGGAAGGTCTCTGACACCTCATACTCGCTATCTGACAGGATGCGGACTTTCCAGGTGGCGGTGGTCTGTCCGGGATTGAACTGCACCTGTTTCTGAGCTTTTCCTCGAAAATCTTTGTCCTTGAGCGCCGTTCCGTCCTTGGTGCCGATACCTGAGAGAGGACACAAAAAAGGGCTGTTACTACCAAAAACAAAAAGTGGACAGCAAATACCCTCTTTTCTCCTTCAATCTTTTTAAGACACAATATGCCAATGAATTTGCCTATGGTTGTGATGAACAAGGTCTGCCTAGCAACAAGTGAACACGTGTACACTATTGGTTGAGTCACAAATCAACTCATCAATAAAACCAAGCTATGGTTTGCTTAATCCCCCAATCTCAATGGTTCTCAGTCTGAACCCTGCGTTTGACCTTCAACTACGAGCCGTTTGACCACGGCTTACGATGCTGGCTGCATTCCCGTTGAGCGTAGACAACAGAGGCCAGTAAAATGTCGCACAGCACCTCCATTGTATCTACAAAGTGACCACTCAACACACAGCAGGGGTCTGGCAGTAAATTGGAAACATGGCAGGCCACCGCAGGGCGATCAACGGAATGATGGAATAAATTAAAGCTTGAATGGCCCACTTCCTGTGTGTTTTTGGCCATGGGTTCTTGAGACTCTTTTGTGCCTTGTCATGGGAGACATGCACATTTTTGCCTATTGTAAAACCGGGGCTTGTTTGTTTGTCTGTTTTTTTCCCCCAAAGTTCCTGGGTAGCACCAGTGACCCACTTTGGATGCATCATTTGTAGTTTTCCATACTTAAATCTTAAGACAATATTGGGTTAAAAGCTACCTAGCACACAGGAAGCAATTTGTAAAGCCAGGAGAATACACATCTGCAAGTTTAAATATCACATGTGAAGTACCCCAGGGGTCAATATTGGGACCAAAACTGTTCAATTTGTATATCAATGACATTTTTAAAGTGACAAAGGACTTAAAGTTGGTATCATTTGTGGATGATACCACTGCTATTTGTTCTGGGGAAAGCACACAAGAACTCATGAAAAGGTCAAGTATGAAAAGGTCATATTAAAGTCATGGTTTGATAAAAACAGATTATCCTTGAACTTAAGTAAAATAATGCTATTTGGAAATAGAAAGGACACGTATGATCAAATACAAATAGACAGAGTGGACATTGAAAGAGTGAAAGAAAATACATTTCTGGGGATCAAATAGATGAAAAAATGAGTTGGAAATCTCATATAAAAAATATACAACAAAAGGTGGCGAGAAATACTTCAATATTGAATAAAGCAACATTTCAACTCTTTACTGTTCCTTGGTATTAGCATATCTAACTTATTGTGTGGAGAAATGGCTCAATCATTCTAAAAGCAATCTTCACTCACTCAATGTAGTGCAAAAAAGATGGCTGAGGATCATTCATAATGCTGAGTGTAGAGAACATACAAACCCTTCATTTTTACAATCACACATATTCAAATTTGCTGATTTAGTACATTTTCCAACTGCTAAAATAATGCATGAAGTTAACAATAACATCATACAGTATTTCTCTATAAGAGAGGAGAAATATGATCTTAGAGGAAAATTCTACGTAAAAACTTACAAACCCGCGGAATTAAACTATGGAATGGATTCAGCAAGGAACTCAAACAATGAACGGAGATGAGCGAATTCATAAAACAAAACAAGCAAGTTGATGTTTGCTAAATACAAGGCAGAAGAGTCTTGAACCTGCTTTATTATGCTTTATTTATGTATGATTATATTGATTATTATAATTATTCTTTATTTTATTTCTGCAATGAGCCACGTTCCACAAATGGCCCCTGCGCCACATTTTGACATCCATGCGTGTTTCACCAGGAGGGAAGGCCTGGATTGTGTACAAGCTCTACTTTCTTGGCTCTGTCGTTCAGGGGTTGGGTTGCATTGTGGAGGGGTTTTTTTAACAGCTTTCACTCATCCATTGTGCAGCGTTAAGGAAGTGGAGCTCACTCCCCCTCGCCTGTTCGGTGGATTCTTCACCTATGTAGATGGCTTTTATTAAATTACAGAATAAATGCGCATCCTTACTCGCTAAATATAGCAACCATGTCGCTAAGTTGTCAACACGCATCTCTTCTATGTATGAGGTGTGCTATGAAACGGAACCGGTGATCACCGGTACTTGAAAGTTGGCTCCGAGCCAAATGCAATGAGCGTCAATAGATTAAGGGTGCAGACAAGTCCGACATCTACAGTACGTGTGTTGATTTGACATATCTTAAGTAAAAAATGATCAAATGTGGAATCACTACAGCTTCTGCTTGGACATCAACAAGGAGCAAGCAGCTGTTTAACTTCCATGGAATAAAAAAGAGCCACACGTCGCTCGCTGACGATGCAGTGAAAACCAAGGTAGGTTGGACTGCAAGGTGTGCCGAAAGCACTTCCATATTACAGTATTATCATTCATAGCGATGCCATCGTTCAGTCTTGGTTGGCTTCTGGCTGCCCTGTTCTTGCGATTCAGCTTTTCTCCCAACGAGAAATGTCGTCATGTTTTAATCTCGCAAGATTTTGTGTGATGAGAGCTCACGGTACCCCTGCTAAATATACAAAAATGACCATTTAAAAGTTGTTTGCCATTTGGGGGTGCCACCGGAGAACATGTGAACAAACTTTGGCGCTAAGGGTGGCACCAGAAACAAAATATTAGTGAGAAGGGATTGCCGTAAAATATGAAAAGGAAAAAGTTACATAATTCTGTTTGAGGAAGAAAGATGTTAAGAAAAGGCATACATTTGGTGTTTTTACCGTGGAAGACTATAACTGATTTATTCACCTGCTCTTTGAAATGTAAAAGTAAAAGCACAGCTGAGCTGAGATAAGACGGTCCACCTTAGCCGCCCTGCCGGGGAGTGGAAGCGAGGAAAAAGAACGATGGGATTCATCCTAAAACTTCATCACAGCGGTAACGAGATGGTGCTGCACTGATCCCACTGGCTCGCTTGGGTGGTCTGTTTGTGCTTTGAGAATTAGAGTCATGGTGGAATAATTGCTTCATCGCAATGAGGGACAACACTTCACTTCTGTAGTCTGTTTTCGTCTGCTTTGCACATCTGAATGTGTCAGGAGTGTCCCTCGTACAAAAAATACTGCATGGAACACGTGATGCGTTCACTCAAATTTACCCTGGAAATGGATGGAAGCTCCCCACTGCTGATTTGCTCCCATGCTTGCAACACTTATGCTAATTAGTTGGTGTTAGTTTTTATTTATTTGGAATAATTATGATAATTACTGTACCAAAAGTAATATTATTGACAGAACAGAGTGCACAGTAATGATTTTATTTGTTTGTTTTGAACATGCCTAACAAGATGAATTCACGTTTACATTTGCACAAATCAAAGTGTCTGACAAGGAGTAGGAAGAAGCAGGGCTTAAAAAAGCTATGCTTGTTCATTTAGTCAGGTCTGAAATTACGTTTTTGTTTTTTTACTGAGAGGTTGTGTGTAAATCTCCCCCTGGGGATTTAAGCTTGTGCTCAATCCAGTGAGCAATGTACAACATAAAAGCTTTATTGCTATTGAGGGGATTGTAAGGACAAAATTGTTCAGACTTATCTAATTTCTACGTTTGTGATCTTTCCATCATCGGGGAGCAGCTTTATTGCGCTCACTTTTTCTCATTAACTCTTCACTCGTCGGATGAAAGCTGCAGACTGCAAAAAGCTTGTGTGCACGACAAGGACAAACAAGTAGTGGGGCTCTTACACCGACAGGAAGTGATTCAAAAAAATATGAATTAGGAGGCCTCAATACTTGATGCCGATACAGCAGTGGTGTAATGCTGCATGTATTTCAAATCTGATTTTTTGGTATGAAGTAAAGGAGAACAGAGTTCACCTTTACACACATTAAATGAGGCGGGAGTCATGGCTAGCGATAGTGCCGAGGAGAAGCAAGAGCTTGAAAACCCTCTTTTGTCATTAAAGTCTCCTGTTTGAACGCTTGGTCTTCCCTGTGAAACTGTGAAATACGTAAACGGACAAAGACGAGTAGATAAGACGAAAGCAGTGTGCCGGCGTTGTACAGCAGAACCGTGTGGGAACCATGACCTTAAAACCAGGGTCTGTAACACATTTTGACTATGGCGTACCATAACACCCCTACCATATTGTATATTTCAGGGATCACTGACTGGGCCAATACGGACCTGGACCTACACAGTAACGGGCTCCACACACGGGCGGCGACAAACGACTGCGATTGGCGAAAGTCATCACCAACGCATAACAAACGCTGCACGCGAGATTCGACGAGCAGCTGTGGCCAGTAACACCGGTTAGCGACACGCTCACATCCACAGAGAATTACGAGTCTGCCATGGTTTTGATTGGCTGTCGGATGTGGAGGTAGTTTTGGGATATCAAAGTAGTTCAGAGGAGGAAAAGTGGCCCATGTGATGGTGTACTCTTGCTAGTACCGGGTCTTGCTAGTATTGAAGATAAACTTACATGAGCGTACTGAATAGTGTCGTGTCCGCTCATTGGTCCGTCAATGAAACTCCCGCTGATTGGTCCTCGTCTGGGCGACAGTGATGGAAAGTTGAACATTTTTCAACTTTCTGGGATCGTGTCAAGCCAGCGTGTGCACGATGACACGCACGAGCACAAAATTTGACATGCACGAATTTCACGTGTCGCTTGGCTGGACGGTGACCCATAATCCCTTGCAACTTTCCCTCTCTTTTGTCTACTATACCAGGTAACGCAGGTGTAAAGGTGGCTACAGGGGTGTTGTTTCATCTTTCCAGGGCTCTAATAATGTTAAAAAAAACATATTTAGAAGGTTATAAACAGGTTTTCTATGCTCTAACTATGACAATATTCTATTTATAAATAAGGAATCCTACTTCGTACAACTTCACTTAACACAGTCAGGTCTGGAACCCATTAAGCTTGCTAAACGAGGGTTTACTGTAGTCAAGAAATGATTATTAATTATCCATCCATCCATCCATCCATCCATCCATCCATTTTCTATGCCGCTTATCCTCACTAGGGCGAGAGGCGGGGTAAACCACCATTCACATTCACATTCATACCTCTGGACCATTTAGAGTCTCCAGTGAAGCTAACATGCATGTTTTGGGAATGTGGGAGGAAACCGGAGTACCCGATCTCCTCACTGCCCATTATTAATTATTATTTTTCATTATTATAAGTATTTAAAGTTTTCACGGGAAGCTTCTATTTTGCCTGGTGCATCTATTTTACATTTTACGGTACTGGCTGATAAGTTCAGAAAATCCACCGGCCAATTGCACGCGAGTTAAGCCATCCCACGCGATGCTACACGGCCAGTCAAATCTGTACCGTGGCCCTAAACCTTGTGACAAGAGACAGATGAAACGAGTGAGACATACAGGGAAAGAAGATAGAAACGAGTGATAGATACGGACAGAGACGACAGCGAGACGAGGGAAAACTATGAGGAAAGAAGAGAGATATGTCCCGCCCCCTGCCCGCCCGCTTGCTACTCCTGCCGTCTCTCGCCGTGGCCACCGCCAATGGTGGAGAAGTGAGAGGAGATTGAGACAAGAGTAGCCGGGGACAATAGAAAACTAAATCCACAAGGCATTATTTACAGTATGTTCAAGCTTCCCTCTGGAGGCACAAACTGTGGCACTGAAAAAATCCAGTCTCCAGTATCCTGATCCTGTCGGTCGTCAGTGGTTCACAGCACCGGACCTTAGCGTGGGGAAATGTTTGAATTTGAGTTGAATACCCCTGGTATATTTGAACGCACGCAGCAGCCTCACTGCTTTTCCTCAGACATTTAATACCGCGTGATCGCAAAGTTCAAAGTAACATTTCTTTCATTTATAATGCAACCATTAATAAAACAGCAGCGATGCTCCAGTTAATCAGAGCAATTTGATTTTCCACCCACGTTCCTTAGACATTGTTTAGTTTTCATTTGCCAGTACATCACCAGGGATAATCATACAGCGTTTCAGCTCTCGTATTCCTTTTCATTATTTTCCCACATTCCTATCAATGCAAGTAATTCAAAATAAGCCTCTTTTTCAATTTCACACCTCACTTTCACGCCATATTGTCTGCGGGGTCTCTGTTGACGCTTTTTAATGATCTGCACAAAGGTTCTTTGTTTCAAACAGCAACTGCGTTGAGCTGTGTGCAAGGTTTAACAAAGGTCAGGAATTTGCATATCACCTCAGAGATGTTGCATTAGTTAGTGAGAGGTCCCGAGAGGTGCACAGATAGAACATAGAAGCAGGGCTGTTAATGACGCTACAAGATTTGACCTTTAACGGCAGGGCCCTGTAATTAAACCTCTACTTTATGGACAGTAATTGTGACACAAAAACATCCACTCATAAACCTAATTAAACATGTTATTGTTTGTTTGGTTCCGGCCACTAAAAGGCTTCAGCTGACCTCCATCTTGTGTGCATGCGGTCTCTAAGGGAGCTTTATGTCCTTATGGTGCGTACGTAAATGTTGGTCTGTGAAGAGGGGGGTAAAGTTTGTGACCTCAGTTGCACTAAGAAACAGAATGCGTGGCTGTTTAGATTGGGATTTGTATGGCCAGCTACTCTTGCAGGGTGTCGTGGGCTATGTGATGCAGGGATTCTTCCATTTTTATATTTAGGAGCTGACTATCAACTGGTTCTTGTTTGCAGGGATGCCATGATCACATTTAAACAACTTACAGTACACGCGTCCCTCGCTACGTCGCGGTTCGAACATCGCTCCCTCGCTCTATTGTGGTTTTTCAAAAACGAATTGGTTCATAAATGAATTAAAATTGACTACCATAGATTCCGATGTATAAGCCGCTACTTTTTTCTGAAACTTTGAACCCTGCGGCTTATACACCGCTGCGGTTAATATGTGACTAAAAACTACATTTCCCGTGTGGTCATGTTCTAATCTTGTGACATCTCATATACTGCAGAGCTACAACTAATCGTTTCAATATGTAATTTGGAAAACGCTATTACTAACATGGTCCATCATAAGGGCAAAAAAAAAAGTTCAGGAAACAACCAAAACACGCCCACCATTCTCTGCGTTTGCTAACCCTGTCGCTGTCGTTGCACACACTTGAGTGAGCAACATCAATCACAGTTTATACTTTAACCAAATGTAAAACATTGTTGCATTTGGAATTTTACAAGAAATACCGGTGTGGCTTATATAAGAACAAATGTGTTTTTTTGACTTCATATACAAAAGGTCCCTGGTTCAATTCCAGCGTTGAGCTCAGCTAGCTCAGCATCCAAACTACTCTTGCTTTCATTCTACGTTTTAACATATTTCCACAGCATTTCAGTCCAGCTTCAGCTTCCAAACAGCTCCTAAATTTTCGATTTTCATACCTTTTCAGTTTTGCTTCAGCTTTTCAGCATTCACACGCAATGTCTACTGACATTGCGTCATCTAGTTATGTCTTATTACTGCTTATCATGTCTACAATATTCGGTAATCCGAGCATAAGGGTGAGTAGGTCATAAGCAGGTTTTGTATACTGAAATTAGAATTATACAAATTATGTATACAATTATAATAAACTTCTATTTATATATATTGCTTCTAACTGAATGCGACTTCTCGGAAGTCCACCTATCGCCAATTAAGAGCGATAAACGAGGGATGACCTTATCGCACAAAAGCCCTTTGCTTCACAATGTCACATGACTTGTTGGAATGAATGAGCCGCAGCTCACACATACTGTAGGTGTACTGTCATAAAATGAGTTGCTAAACTGTCAGGGTGTCCTCATGTTTGTCAGAGACTGTATAGCTTTACACTCAACTGACGTTACATTAGATACACCTGCACAGCCAATGAGATGCATTTCAAGAGCTGTGTGAAAGCATTGTGCCTTTCTAAAGATAATAATGCTGTTTTGTGGTTGTAGCTTGCAGTGGCAGCGATTGGAGTATTTTAGGGACCTTATGAGGTAACATAACACATCATATTATTAAACTGAGCAATAATGTATTTGTATTTGTTTTTATTTGTACTAGATATAAAGGTCGTGGCCGGCGTGCTGTTTGAATTGAGTGAACGAGGACTTTTAGAAAGTTTAACTCCAAATTGTGACAAATATAGGCATTTATTTTTTCAGTCTGTTTAACCCACTACTACTACTACTACTACTACTACTACTACTACTACTACTACTACTACTTCTTCTCTTTTTGGGTTTAAAAAACATAAAATGTGGAGGCAAAGAGGGACAGCAGTTCAAGTAATATATGCATACTAAAAACTGAGATGTTGGACATTATTCAGTTAAGAGTATGCTATTTGTGGTTCATATTTGTTTGTTTTAGTGTATTTTATTATGCCACCATGTCATATTTTATTATGACACTACTTCCTTGACTGCTTTACCTTGTTTGTTAAACTTTCCCCTTCAATGTGGTATTCAATGAATATGCAGACTTAAACAAGAGCCATCACGAGAGGCCAAAAAAGTGAGTCTCAAATTGAAGCAATTGAAATGGCAGGATGCCAACATGAGACTGGCATAAAAGACATGTAGTATGATGACTTATCTACATACTTATCAGCGCTCATGTCAAACTTTATCAAAATGTGACACTGCAAAATACCCATTTTTGACTGGGAAGTACTATAAAATTAATTCACCAATTAATTATGTGTCAAGTGAATTATGATGAAAAGGTTTTTTAAGTGGCTCTTTAAGTGTGCAGGACTGGGGGGTACGTGGCTTCTGTTTGGGAACCACTGTAGTACATAATACATGAGGGTCTACTGTATATCTGGTTCTGCATGTGACAAAGACTTACTAACAAAGGAGGTCTCCCCCAGGTATCCCCGACGTTTGAGCACCACCTCCAAGAACTTGACCTCCTCATCCACCACATGGTGTTCCCTCTCCAGCGAGATCCAAGCCCAATTGAGACGAAACTGCTGGTTCCTCAGTTTGTTCCCTCCTGCAAGACAAAAGGCAACTGTAAAAGAGGCTTCTGGTACGCCAACCAGGGGCTTTCCATTTCACATTTTAAAAATACTACTTGGTTTGCCCTTGGCTTCCAGCCCCAGTGGGAGGTATGAAGGGGGTGCCAACCTTTATACAGCACGAACAGTTTGTAGCATCTAATTGCTTCAGTTCTAATTAAGATAAAAGGGGTCTGTTTTCTGTCTGAACTTGTACTATTCATCCTTTGCCTTTTGAAGCAGCGTTCAAATACAGAGGGAGCACTCCTCCAGGCCATAGCTGCAGCCCTTAGACCAGAAGTGTTACAGCTGCAGCAGAGAACACGTCAGTCTGCAAAAGTTGATTGTGCACAGGCACCATGACTTCAAGTGAAAAACCGCAGCAAACTAGCACTTTTTAAAAGTCTCTAGCTGCAGCAGACGGTCTGAATGATTGCTTCCCAAAAATCATCATGCTTGGAAAGGGAGCGAGCAAAAATGAAGACCTGGCGGTTACCAAAGCCACCAAACGTCTGGCAGCTTGGAAATAAGAGTGACAAGTACAAAAAAAGGTAGGTTGCAAGGTTCAGTGGCTTCACACTGTTGGGGCTGTTTGTGTTCGGCATGACTGGGGATCTTTAGCGTCCCCCCCCATCCCAACCTGGATGTCACACTCAGTAAATCTGCCACCTCCCGACTGTTTCCATTTCCTCTCCCGCCGTGCGCGGTCAGACTCTGACACCGAGGGCTTTATTAGGCGTGAAGGTGCGTGTGGTTATGAGTTTGCACGTTTTGAGTGCGTAAACCTGCTCCTTTGACCTGCACGCTTCTTCAGGCAGACATGAAAATATAGAATATGGACAAAAAGGTCTGAGGCACTACAGATATTAGGTACAGTCCACCCTCCACATTTGAGCAACCATCTTTATTACAGCATATCTTCTGAAAGGACAACGCTATAGAAAGTAAATAGCTGGCAACACAAGTGAGGGCCAAGATAATTGTGTCCTGCCTACAGTCAAATATGCGGGGGCTGCATGAATGCTGCAGGCACTGGGAAGCTGCGGAGGGTAAGATGAAATCCAACACCTATGGGACACCCATTCAGCCCGTTGCTGCGTGTGCTATTGTGTAGTTGAATAACTGTTCATGTGTTTACATATCGGACACCTGTTCAGCTTGTTTGCGTAGTGGAATCACCTGCCTTTCCAGATTAAATGTCTGTTCTTGGTCTTTAATTTTGTGAAATACATTTCTAAATAAATGCAACAACTTATGTTATTTTTCCTCTTCGTGACACTTTTTGACTGATGCGACTTACAGTCCGGCAAATACGGTACACACTTTGATGAGATACTGTAAGAGATGGATCAAAAATTCTGCCCGCAGGTCAAAAATCGAGTGGCTAAATGAACCATTAAACCATGACTTTGGCATCAAGTGTACAAACTCAAATCATGAGCAAGCTGCACATTCTGTTCTTGACCTGACTTTTTTGGTGCTTCTATCGAGTGAGGGCTTTTTGTCTCTTGTCTCAGTACTAACACAACGAACAGACGGATAATCATTGCTTATCTTACACCCGATCTGAACAATACGAAACAAGAAAAGGACTGAGGAGAATGCTAAAAGAACAGATTGTACCTTGCCCTCTAATGGCCTCCATCAGAAAAATCAAGGTTGCTCTTGGCTAAGAAGTAGAACAGACAGTGTTGTTGACCCCAAGCTCTAATTGGGCTGAAAGGCTACAGGGAGCAAAGAGCATCTGTCTTCATATCCTCTTCTTCCTCTTCTGTGCGATGAAGATGAATGATCTATATGTAAATGCACCATGAATTGGTAATATAATCAATATCTTTGCCATTGTGTCCAAATACAGTTAATGATGTGCCCATTCTTTGATTAAAACGATGTCAAGAGTCACGCCAAAGGCTTTGAAAGGGCTAAAACAAGACACATGGATCGAACAATGATCATATTCTACTTCAAAGATACTTTTTGTGAGTCATTTTAGCAGTTTTCCATGTCCAGTCAGCCATCAAATTACGGCTATTGTAAATTGTGCAGTTCAGTGGGTGTAAATTTAGACGCTTTCTTTCTCAGTCATCGGCCAATCGCTCGCACCAATTCCCCTCAGCTGTCACGCATTGCACTCACAAGCTGCCACAGGTGCACACGGAGGGACGATTAGTTTGTCTGCGTGCTGAGCAACGAATGTAGACACCTACTTCCCCTCGAGCTCCTTTTTAAAATTGTATTTAAATGCATGCCTCTCCCCGGTATGTTTTCATATTTTCTCTTATAAGCACTTTATTTGCATCAACGGCGTTACTAAGAAAGCTAACACAAGAAAGCTCGATGCAATAATGGCGAGTCGGAAGCGGTCTGGTGAGTTCAAACTGCTGTTTTCAGGATGGAAGTACAGACACGACTTCATCATCACTGATGTAAAAGGCAAGGCCATACATGTCAAGTGTACATACGTGGGAGTAACTATAATCTCATGAGAGATCTCTCAGTGGCACCGCCGACCCTTGATGCCAGTGGTTCTCAACTGGATTGGTTGCAGGACCCACCATCCTCTATCAATGACAAGCGGTGACCCAAGTTGCGGAAAATCTTTCAACTCAAACTTGAATAGGACTGTTTGCAACGCAACGTGAGCTGCAGCGGTGCAACGCTGTCTCCCTCTTTAAGGTGAGCTCTTCTCCAGCAGATATCTGCAGCTGTGTGCCGGATGGACGGCATGTTAAGTCCCCACTCGATGTCCTTCCTCCTCCCGCTCAAGCTTGACAAAGTCACCCATAAACATGACACGCACCTTGAAGCAAGCGAAAAGCACAGATGAGATTGTGAGGTGCATTCACAAACATCGGGTCATTGCATTATTTCTTTTTTTTGCCCAGGCAAACCCACTGACGTACTGAAAACGGCTCCAACCCACCAGTTGAGAATCACTGCTTTATGCAACTCGGCCATGAAAGCAGCTCAAAAATCAGAATTATTTTACACATAATGAAGTAATTAATGAAGTAATGAGTAATTCTGTTACTAACTAAATTACTTTTTTGGGAATGTAACTATACCTAATTACCTAATTGGGCAGCTGCATACATATATAGAAATATGTATAAATCACAAACAATCAGTGGTGGATTTTAGCTTCTTGTGTGTTCCACAATCTGAAAACAGGTGACCCGAGCATGACAGGACACTCCCACCCCCGCCACACTCCCCAGCCCCAATGCGGATTAATGCCAGCAGAGAGGAGAACATGCCACCAGTAAACGTGACTTGTTTGAGCGCTGAGTTGTGAAGGAAGGAAATATATCAAGTATGAAGTCACACAGTTGCAGGACATCTTTAAAGATCTTGTGAAATAAAGGAAATGTTCCGAGACAATGCAGAGATAAGACTAGAACTACTTCTGAATTCCATATCTCCACAAAAACAGATCTCAAGAACTTACTTTCCAATACTGGTCCTAATCGATCTGTAATAACTGTCAGGAGGAAGGACTGCACGAATGGTACGCCCCATCTAAGTTGTACCCCTGTGCGTGTGGCCGTGCATGAACGATGACACCGTAGGCTTTGGGGATTCTTTTTGAGTTGTTCTGGTTGTTCCTATTCTGCAGTGTGCTGGTTATCATTAATAACCGGCTGGGGGTAGTGACGCTTTCATTAGATGCCATGTCTATGGTGCATTCCACATACTGTATATTCTTATATGAGAAATAACTGGCAGAATGAAACAAGCTAAAAATTCCTCTTGGTGCTTGGAGGAGGTGATTAATCCAAAGTAATGAACGTTTTTTTTGTGTGCATTACTACAATATTCTGATGAAAAGATTAAAACTAGTGTACTAAATAGCAGACATAAAGTGGCTCAATTACTAGAGTTTTAATACCCAACTAATCCCAAAGTAGCACTTTGGCTGCTCAGAGGCCATAATTCACGTTAGAAGTTTACTCAGAACAAGAGCAAACATTAACTTGAAGGTTTAGGCCTTAGCGGCGGGCGGAGGGTGGGGATGGTTCTGGTTTCCAGAGCCCCACTTCACTCCTCCAGATTTTTTCTCTAATTAAGATAAGCAGGGTTTGGTGGAAGTAAGTCCACTTGAAAGGGGCCCCATATAGAAAACTGTTAATCTTTCACCAGCACTTTGTGGGCGGTATTTGCATTTCTAGCGTACGCGCTGTCGGGTTCACTGCGGCAAACCTGCATGACCTCACCCCCACAGCTCACACATGGCACATTTGCTTATATCATGCTGTATTTTCAAATAAAGCATTCACAGGCCGTCAGGAGTTCTTCAGAACCTGCACTAATAACTTGTGTGGCAGAGTGATTCTCAGTCATGCAAGTATACTCAGCAAAAAGGAACGACGTATACTGAGCATATCGAAGTAGAATGGAACGTCACTCAGTACAGCACAGTTTGTTTGCTAGCAGACTACTTCCTGGTTCCTGAACTGATAAATCTGCATCTTTGTCCAGATCCTCACCAAAATGTGACACATTTTTCCTTGGCCCATGCGTCAGCCATCCACAAAGTTTCCTGGCAACTGCTTTTGTATTTTGTACATAATCCTGCTATTTACTGTTTTACTACGTGAAAATGATTGGCGTGTTACTCATGCACCTTAACCTTAATCTGCCTTGTTTAAACCTGAGCACAAAAGCGCCGAGTGTGAACTCTGTGCACTAACACAGTGGGCGTATGATGAATGACAGAATCCTTTTGAGGGCGGCCAAAGAATGTGGGGTCCTAGTCTGTGCCAGCTTGGTGCCCCTGTCTCCTCCCAGCATGCACTTTGCAGACAGCCCCTATTTGGTCACCATCGTGCATCCCCAGCGGACCTTTCGTCTGTTCATTCAGCCGAGCAGACAGTCCGGCGGGCTTCGCGCTGCACTGATTAGGCTGGATAAATTGGGACTGGGCTGTGGATCCTATTGAACAGACACAATACATCTAAAAATACGTAATGGTCATATGCTGCAAATGGGCTTTGCATGCTAAAGGTTTCTGTGACAGGTGACAAATAGTTGACCGAGGGCATATGAATGCGTGACACAGAGTGTGCGTTTCATTAACATAGACTGTATTGGAGTAGAATGTTTGAGCTGACTTCAAGGTTCGGCTGTGCAACTGATTGTAATAACTTGATTGGAAGGCACGCATGCTTATTATGTGACCTTCCATGCCAAACAGTACTGCTATTGTTGTGGAAGTGAGTAAACTCATTGAGTAACTTCAATTCATTGTTCAGAAAAATGATCTCTTGTCAGGCTGTTTTCTAAAAAAACTGCCCTGTAACTGTAACTGTTCTGTCTCATCTTGCACAAGGTTAAATCCAAAATATGATGCCTGAGTGTTTTCCAGTTTTATGCTAGTTCATCTTAGAAATAAGAAACATTAATATTCCAACATTTTATACATTTTAATTGTCATTTTTCTTTTTTGATTCGTAATGTCAGTGCTGTTTCTCTGCGTTAATTACACCCAAATTACTACAGTAATCCCTTGTTTATCGCAGTTAATTGGTACCAGACCCAACCGTGATAAGTTCATTTCCAGGAAGTAAGAGTCTTTATATATAAATCAAATATTTTCATATTTTGAACACCGGTTTATGACCTTCTAAAAATGTTTTTTAAGAGCCCTCTAGACATGAACTAACACCCCAAAGTCACCTTTACCCTCATATTACCCAATATAGTAGACATAATAAGACAAAATAAGACATGTTAGACATAAATAAGGCATAATATAGACTCACACATTTGCAATGGGAGGGGTGCTTGTTGGTTTGTTTTTTTTACTTCCTGCTCTGGTAACGAGTGCCTTGTATTTGTATTTTAGTTCAGCGACTCTAAATTGTCCATAGGTATGAATGTGAGTGTGAATGGTTGTTTGTCTATATGTGCCCTGCCATTGGCTGGCCACCAGTCCAGGGTGTACCCCGCCTGTTGCCCGAAGTCAGCTGGGATAGGCTCCAGCATGCCCCCGCGACCCTAATGAGGAGAAGCGGCATAGAAAATGGATGGATGGATGGATTAGCCACTATTATGCTTCAAGATGGTTATTTTAATTAATATATATTAACATTTTTTGATGAATTACTGTAATATATTTTTTCAAAACTGTGATAAAGTGAAGCCACAACATTTGAAGCACAGAGTGGTGAGGGATTGTTATAAACTGGGGGTGTCATGAGATCTCGCAAGATGTGACAATATTTCTCGTTTAGAGAAAAGCTGTCTTGCGAGAACAGGGCAGCCAGAAGCCAATCAGACTGTGAACTATGGCATCGCTACTAAGAATGATAATACATGTAATATGAAAGTGGCAGTGCACGAGGCAGGATTGGAACCGCACGTTAATAAACCTTGCAATTTAACCTACCTGGGTGTTCCCAGTGCCACGCGCTCGAGACGTAGCGGTTTTTCCATCGAAGTTCAACAGCTACCGTGGTGTTAATGTCCAAGAAGAAGCTGTTGTAATTATACATTTGATCAAAATTACTTAAGATGTGCCAGATCAAAACCTGATAGCTGCATAAGACTTCTATCAAAACATGATAGTAACATCTATTTCAGAAATTGAATACTTCCTGGTACCAGTGTAACGGATGCCAGCCTGTGGGGCTGTGCAAGTGTACGTTGGTAAACCTCACTCCCTCTGCCTTGAGAGCTGCGCTGAACACGCGGTCGACAGTCCGGGCTTTTGGCCGTGTGGTCAGCGCTCTCGCCTCCCATTGCGAAGATTCTTTGTTCGAGCCCCGGTGCGGGTTCCACCTGGTTCCCAAGCATCATGCGAACTGTAGTTCTTTTAGCATAAACATAAAACTAATCTACTGCAATGTGCAATCTATTTGTCTTTACATAGCTACACACCAACATAAATGATTAGTAGTCGCAGTTACAACTGCCGTCATTATTTGAACTTAGTTTTTGCTTCAATTTGTGAAAAAAAGTTAGACAGTTAAAAGCATCATGCTTATGTCATGCATGCAAAGTCAGAAAACATTCAAATGCACCTGCATCGTTTTGCGACTCAGTTAAAAGAAAACGTCTGTTTGTTCGGTCCTGTATTTTGTCACTGTGGTTTTCTTAAAAGCAATGTTAGAATATCGTCCCGTCTCGTTCTCGCAAACCTAATATCGTGTAGCGTCTCGCCTCGTGAGCTGAGTGTATCGTTACACAGATACTGTAAACCCATTTGTACCTGACTTTATGTACGAGAGACGCATCGACAAGAGCCCTAATAAATGTGGAATGTAAAATAAGTATACACTACAGCATGTGCTTAAACTTGCTCTTATTGTAACTCAAAGGGTTTATTATTCTGTCATTTCTTATTGTAGTTGAATTCTGCTCTAACGTAACGTCTACATTATCAAGGAATATCTTATTCCCTATGGAAGATGATCTATATTTACATTCCAATTGGAGTAAAATCCATTCTAACTGCTGCTAATCCATCCATGTGCTATATTTTGACAGGGTGTTTTGATTCTATGAAGTTCCAGCCCACTGTGTGCATACTTTTTAGCAGTCCAATTAAGGTGGAGTGGATAAGATAATCCAGTAGAAACAGAGCTACAGTATATGGTCTAATTACCCAAGCCTTGTATCAGCAATAATGAGTGGGGAGTTGGTGGACGCTTGCGTTCAAGATTTAGGACTGTGATGATTTTACAGAGAGACCCTAAAACTCTTTTTCTCCTGTTCAAGCCTGTGTGCCGTTAATTGTAACACCCTGCAAAAACAGCTGCTTTTGCCCGTGAGAGCCTTCTGGTCACTCCGGAGGTTCCTGAAAAGAAGGCCAAAGGCGCCTCAGAAGCAAAGTGCCGGGTCAGAGAGCCGTGCAAGGCTTAAAACGAGCGAGGCTTTGCTCTCAGCAGGGAGAGTTCTTTGAGATTAACATCTGAAGTGCTTCTGTAGAGGTCCTTTAGCCCTCTATACATCAAGAGGATGAGAAGGATCATAAACACATAAGCAACAAGGTTTGTACTTATTGCACTTGTGCTCAGAAAAAGGCTGTGATGGCTTTCATTAGTGTTTGACACGACCGTACTTTGGCCGTTGTAGGTTGATAAAGATCACAGAATTGCTCAGATATCTGGTCATGCCACATTTTTGTGCAGCCGCTTCTTGCAGGGCAGAATTCCTGGAGGACAATCATTTGTGCCCTACAGCTACGTTAAAAGTCGCCATGCCGAGTAGGGTGTTGAAATGCCCCTTATTACGTAAAAGTGACTTTTTAAATGATGTGATATGTGTCCCTGGAGCACCACAAATCAGGCTTCACTACAAATCTTAAAATAAAGCCTGAACCTCTTCCAACTATCCAGAACTCCAGGCTCGTACTGGTGGATGGTGGGTCTGTATTCTTTAGTGCTTTTAATTTGATGTTGTTCCTGTCATAGTTTTATACAATACATAAGAAATAAGACAAATTAGATGGCTACGATGTTCATATGTTTTGCTGATGTGTTGAAAATCTTTCCCGGTGACTAGCTAGCGTGCTGCTAATATGAAAACAGCACTGAGTCAGGCACAGATGTGGGAGCTGGAAGTTTGATCTTTTTTTGTCTTCAACAAATAGGCTAACCTAGCATGATGTTGTTAAAACGTGACTTTAATGTTAGCACTGCGGCTCCTGTCCCACTCCTTAATGTTACGTTGTTGTACTGTATGTGATACATGGCATCTGTTACGTTGGACAAGCGCTGAGTTACAGAGTATATGTGAAAGTGGATAAAGTGCACAATAGTGCTTCTTGGAGCCTCGCACAAAATATCATGTTCCCAGTCGGGCTTACTAAAAGCACTTTTCAACTGTCTAAATTCCGACATCAAGGCCAGTAATTGCTACACCCACAAAAATGTCTATTTTGGACACATGGCTCGCCCTCCTCCAAACACTCCTGCTATCTTGACATGTATGTTCTCCTCCCATTTCAGATTTGCAAGAAAACTGACTGTTGTAACTCGGGCTGCCTTAGAATAGTCGACTATTCAACTCTTTGATTTAGAGGAGTCTGATTCGACTCTCAGTCTCGTTGTCAGTCATATAAAAATACAAGGTGTTCAAGATTGTGCCATTCTGACTACATGGACGGTGGCCATGGCCGCTGCTGAGCACACATTTTCACAAAGATTTTAGTTTTTGTTATAGGCCATTTTGATATAAAAACAGCATCATTTGTGCTTAGAAAGAATAGCAAGTGACGCGTGTGTTTAACAGCAGACCTTTACTTATCACGCATGAATAAAATCACCAGCTTCAGTGGTGAGCACTGCCTTTGAACACTAGGAAGACTGCTGTGTGGAAGTGTGGAAATATTTGGAAAAGGTTAAAGATGACTCCAGAAAGTGAAGTACAACTTGTGTAAGCATCTTCTTACATATCACACGACAACCACCAACATCATTGGATCGTCGCTGAACATCATTGAATATCATTTAAAGGGGTAAGGCCGCCATGCCAACTTCATTTTATTTTCCGCCAGTGGATGTTAAGGAGAGAAACGAGGCTGCTCGCTGAGAGTTTTGGTAAGTTGTTGTTTTTCAAGACATGTTGTCCCTTTTCCATGTGCACTTTTCTGATGTGTGACGACAGCGACCGTGTTCCAGTTTTGTTAGTCTTGCTTTCAGTGGCACTAAATAATTCAAGGTACAGTTGTTGCACACCTACCGTGTTTATTTGTTTATCTCAGTATTTCAGCTTCTTTCTTTGAGGTGGAAAAAGTAGCCAATGAGATCTGTTTATTTGTCGGGAACACCATTAGCTCTGCTCTTAAAAAAACCTTCAAATATTAGTCGACTATGGACAAAATCAGATTGGACTATGAAAATCCTTAGTCAAAGACAGCCCAAGTTGTAACTATAAGATTACATTCAGCTCCAGAACCCGACCCGTCCTTCTTCAGTGGCCATTGTTCGCTCGCGACACAATGCAGCTTTAAGCCCTAAATATGCCTCACTCACTTACCAAATCCATTCTAAGTATAACAAGTAAAGTATAGGTACTCGTCACTAATAAATGATTATGAATTAATTGATGAACAAATGGAATCTGAGTCACGGTGTAGCCTTTAGCCTGGCTAGCTCTAGAGAAGGCGTTTCTCCAAGACCAACTACATAACCCACACTGCTTGCCGCTTGTAATTCCAGTAACCATTTATGATCAGAAAGTTTTGAGGCCAGATTGACTGCCAAAGTTACTGCTTCTGTAGCCACACAAACCAATACAGCTCACAGCACATTTAAAAGGTTGCGTTCGATGGCTGCCAAACAAAGTGCAAAATCTCAACACTTGCCGATGATTTTGCAAGAATTTCATTGCATAGCAGAACTTCCTGTTTTACTGTGCATATGACAATAAAACTCTTGAAAAAACATGTATGCTGCACATTTCACCTGTATTATCACACATACTCGATTATTACCAACTTAAGGTGATTGAGATGTGTTTTCGACGAGAAAAAAAAAGTCTGACCAGACAGCTGCGTATTTGCAGGGCCATGAATGCTGAACGGCAAATGTGGGGGCTCCACTGTACTGTGGGACTTATGAGACATATTTGAAATTGTTGAAAGATACGACAATGGGGGCCTTTAATAAACAATCTAGGGACTACTGGAAGGAAATGACGTGAAAAACAGCACTGTTAAGACAGACTGAGGATTCATTGATACATTAAATCGCTACTCACGTTCTGTGTTTAACTCCTGCACAATGGTCTAGTTGACTTTTTAAGTTGAAGCCTTTGACTGAGCAAAAAGGTCTTGAGGAAATTCCCAAGGCTCTTATTTCCAATGGGCCTCCTTTATGTGTGTCCCAGGAGACTTGAGAGTCAAAGGAAATACTGTACAGGGTGACTGGAAGGAAAGGTCAACTTGTCCTGGCAGTCTACTCCTTTCCCGCTGCTAAACAAATGACCTAATTAGTCATCTGCCACCCAAGACACAACAACTCCACACGGGGGAACATTATTTGTCTATATGTTGAGCGATTGAGGAAGCACGAGACATTGCATAAAGCCTTCGCTTGTACGTTTTCTATTGGAGTTGTGCTCTGTGGTATCACCTTGGGATTTTTGGCTTGATCCTACTCATGCTGCCTGGGAGCAGTTGTTTTGACAGAATAATTCCAAACACCTCAAGGATGCGCACGAAGCACAATAACAGTCTGTGTCTGCTGTTGTTGATTTACAGCCAGTAGCACAGACTGTTCCTCCTCCCCTAATGATGGATACATGATTAGAGACGGATGGATGAGACTCGATAAGTTATTCAAAAGTCATCTCTGGTGAGAGATGCAAACGCTCACTGATGCCAATTTAGGAAGGTCCAGGAAGATTTAGGAAGATCAAATTGTCTGCATTGCTTTTGCATTTCAATCATTGATATTTTCCCCACATCTCTGCAGAAAAACCTCCATTCGGCAGGATAATAAGCAAGAAATTAAAACGCACCAGTAACTCATCATCTTAGCTGGCGTTACGCTTCTGTAGAAGATCTTTTTTGGGCTGAGCGTTTGAAGTTAAGTTGGAAACGTGACCTTTAGCCTCAGCTACCTCAGCCATCTTCTGTCAGAAATATCACATCATATCATTTCAAAGCAAAAGGAATCTACTGAGATTGAAAAACAATGTAATCATTTGTTCGAGTGCAGACTAGAAAGTTCAACATAGTGTGTGGCTCCAAGACCCTTCGGCGGTATTTTAAGATATTTAGCAAAGCCTGTTTTCTTACAAAGTGGTGAGCGTATACACAGGGAGGGCTCATCTAGCTCGGAGGTGGTGTCAGAGGTGCTAGCATGTCCATGAGGAAGGATGTTTTTCCTTCATGACATCATGAAAAGCCGCAACTTCAAAAGCGAGCGTTAGAGCACCTGTTCACTGAAATGTCCGCGCTATAGAGTGTTCTACAGTATTACAGGGGTGGGAGAGTCGTATACTGTCATATACAGAACATATGTTTCTCTATTAATGACTTCAATCATTCAATGTTGTGATGTGGGTTATGATTATTGATGTGCAATAGTGTCGTCCCTCATTTATTAGCGGTTAGTTGGTTCCATAAATGACTGTGATAAATGCATTTCCACGAAGTAGGATTCAATATTAAGAAATGGAATATTTTCATAGTTAGAACATAGTAAACCTGTTTATGACTTTCTAAATATGGCGTTTACCATTATTAGAGCCCTGTAGACATGAAATAACACCCCTATAGTCACCTTTACACTCCTGTTCTTCCTTGTTTGCGACACATTGCGCAACTGTAATGTGCAGGCTACGGGACCGAAAAGAGACGGCCGCCGCTTTAAGCATAGCTAGATACTGAGTGAACTAGGTGGCCTCCAATTGATTCTGAACTTAAAAAGCCAAAAACTTACCACTTCCACACAGAATAGGAAGAGAACTTCTTTTCATGTCATGTCGGACATGCCATGGCTGACTCCATGCAGTGTAACGGGCGCCACACACGGGAGGCGACATCGCCTCGACTCCATTCATTGTCAATGGAACCTGCGCGATAGCACGATTATCGCATGTCACCATCCAGCCAAGTGACACGCAAAATTAGTGCGTGTAAAAGTTTGTGCTCGTGCGTGTCATGCGACGCAAGCCTAGAAAGTGAAAAAATGTTCAACTTTTCATCTGTCGCTCAGACGAGGACCAATCAGTGGGAGTTTCATTGATCGACCAATGAGCGGGCAGGATGTTAATCGGTACGCTACATTTGCCGTGTCAGATTTCCCGAAGCTATTTGACATTTCAAAAAAAAAAAAATCGAGAGATATAAAGAAAAAAGCAGCGGCTTGGGAAGTCGTTGGCGCCAGGGTAAACGTATCTGGTACGTTTCCATTCATTTACGCGGACATTTATGTGAGTTTACCTTCAATACTAGCAAGATCCGGTACTAGCAGGAATACTCAATCAACACCGGCGGCTTTTCCTCTGAATTACTTTGATACCCCAAAATTCCCTCCACATCTGACAGCCAATCAAACTGTGGGAGACTCATACAATTGGCTTTGGATGTGAATGCGTCGCTCACCTGCGTAGCTGGTCACAATCGCTTGTCGCCTCCCGTGTGCATGGTTTCATACGCAATGGCGAGGAATTTCGCCAATCACGGTTATTTGTCGCGTCCGATGCGTGGCGCCCATTAGGGTAATGTAATTTATGTCTCATCAGTGCAACATCACTGATGCCTAGTGGCTGAATACTACATGTGACTTGTCTTTCTACATTTTTGGACTAATAATAGGCGGCAGTCAACCACGAAACATTCATTTTTGAAAAACTGAGAGTAGGGAGCGATGTTCCAGCTGTGAAGTGGCGAGGGACGACGGTATTGCTGTAAAGTTACAGTTCTCATTGATGTGTTGACAGAAGTGACCATCCTCTCATTGTGCATGTCTAATTAGATTCAAAATAGAATTGCGATGACACGCATGCAAGAACCTGACAAATATAGCAAACATTCTGCCAACTGCTACTGAGCGCCGCCAAGAAAGCATTATGTGAACCACAGGGGTTGCTGAAGTTACATCTTGATACGCCCGCCCATCACCATCCTGTAAAAGTCAGCCGGGGTGGGCCAAACGATAAAACGAGCAGCATGAGGCCCACAGGTCGTACTTTGCCCTGTTCTGTCATTTTGGCCTTATTTTGAGAAGATAAACAGAAAAGAAGTTACGACCTGTCTGGCCTCCCAAGTTCACGGAGACAAAAAAGGGAAGCAGCAATGACTGCACTGCTGCATGAATGGATGGAGCTCCACTCTAATGCTCTAAAGCTGGTGTTTCAATAGAGAAGCACAGACGCAGTGAAATAACAAGGAGGTACAAGGAGGGAGGAGTGAGAAAAAGTGAGAAAAACAAAGCAACATAAGGAAGCAGCTTGGAAGGACTTGAACCAGAAGCGGGGTGGGGGGACGTGCTTTTCCTTGACCCCCCGAACGCAGCGTATTTGCTCTCTTGTC
Source organism: Dunckerocampus dactyliophorus (assembly GCF_027744805.1). Lineage (NCBI taxonomy): Eukaryota > Metazoa > Chordata > Actinopteri > Syngnathiformes > Syngnathidae > Dunckerocampus > Dunckerocampus dactyliophorus. Next base: position 29,839,683 of record NC_072830.1, read on the forward strand.
AGAGCGAATAATGGCGGACTGTTTGCTGAAAGCGGCGATGTGAAGCCGTTGAATATAAAATCGCACCGCGGGCCCGCAGCCGCCTGAGCTCCATACTAATAAGAGCTGCCGCTCTCCATCCACTCTTGCTTTTTTAATTTGCAACGTTTCAGCTACATTTCTCTGCTACGAACGTATGACAATGCCGCCTAAAAGGTAGTTTCAAAAAAGAAGTGTTAAACGACTCCCGCTTCTTTGTTGCCCAGCGCTGAAAGGAGGCCTTCGATTGGAACACAAAGCTGCATAGTAAAGATAAGCGCGCCTGCTCGCATACATTAAAATGAGAAGGAGGAAATGTCTCTGCAGGATTAAGGGGCGTTTTTGTCTCCCTGTTGTAATATTTGACTGAAGATTAGTCTGTGCTGCCGGTTGACAAATATCTACCGATGATTAGACAAGAGGCGTCTTTGTGGGGACATATGCATTTTAAGTTTAATCAAAGACCTGGTGGCCATACGTGCTTCTACATTTGATATTTATATGCAGGATTACGCCATGGAAGAGTTGAGCCATGTGGTGCTGAGTAGGGAGATGTGGGCTTTTTTTATGCAGACGAATAAAGCAAAGGTTGTGTGTCGCTCTAATCTCTGCTGCTTTTTAAGGCAGCAAACCACAAGTGATGAAAACAGTACACCGCATGAGAGTCTAGAGATAACAACGTGCATTCAAAGCGGTTTCTATGAATTTCTTTCAAGTCTAAATACATTTTTCAGACACAGACTTGTACTTCACTATTATTCTTATTATTCTTATTATTCTTATTTTGTATAATGACAATGCCTCAGTCATAAAGTCATAAAGTCATGAATTCAAACACCAAAAAAAGCCATATACCGTATGTATGCTTGTCAAAGATCCTCTATATGACAGGAACGCTCTGCTGTTTTTAAGGAACTACTACAAAAATACGAGTCAAGAGATAGCTGAACCTTGATTTTGGTATACCGTCTTTTTGTAAAATTCGTTTTTTTGACGAAAATTACAGGCACAAATATCTAGTGGCCAAGTCTCTCTGATGAATGGATCGTGGTTCTAGAGATGAGACACTACAGACAGATGCCGGCCAGGGAATCCTTTAATCATCTTTATTATTTGTGTTTTTAATATTTGAGAGAAATAGCGATATTGTGGATGTGGAACAAGTTTTAGATCTTTCAGTTCATCTCATAAAAAATGGGAGCAAAAACAAAAGTGTTGCATTTATATTTTTGTTGAGTGTATGAAGAAGAAAGTGAGAAACAATCCAGCATTCAAGAGAGGACTCGTAGCAAAGTAGGGAGGTAGCATCTGTTACAATAGCATTGTAATGTAAATGTTCCCTAGTGAACACAGGTTGCAGGGGGAATGGTTTAACTGAGACACATAACAAATAGTGGGCCGGGCCAGTGTGTGTGATGATTGTACCTGCTGCTGAAGTTTACAATCAACTTCAAATGAGTACACCGCTCTAACCGTACACTCTTCAAAGGAAAACTGCACTTTTGGGGGGGAATTTTGCTCATCATCCACAATGTGAAACATGAAAACATACGTCTTTCTCTTTTCTGTGCGTTCTAAAGAGCGCAAACGAGTTAGCATGAGGGAGCTAACAATGCACGGCATGGGAAACTCCTTTCGACTATGAAACCTCTAACAACGTTTTAGCATTTCATGTACATGCATGAACAGGTACATTCATGATAACGTGTAATACTTATAGTATTTTGCCGTATTTTGGTCATTTTAACCATTACCGGAACTTATTTCCTGGCGCATTGATTTCACATAGCCGATAGGAACTAACGCTACTTCCGTCAACAACAGCAGAATAGAACAAGTGTGCATGTTTGCTATCACTCATCATGGCAGACTTCACGAGAGCTGCCGCCGCCGACAACTACTTTTGACAAATGAATGTCGGCAGTGGCTTGAGGCGCTGTGAGTGACGTTGAGACAAGCGAGTGCTACTCCGCCAGAAAAATCTAGTTCTTCGTGTTAGCTGCTACAATAACAATATCGCTGTAGCTTGCTTAATATACAGGTCAGTTATGTAAATGGGACATTGTCTCTTTTTAGGTTTTCTTTTTAGGGCTTTATAGTCGAAGTAGGTGTGTCCCATGATGTGCATTGTTAGCTCCCTTATGCTAACTCGTTTTCTCTCTTTAGAACGCACAGAAAGGGAAAGAAATATGTGTTAATGTTTCACTGTGGAAGATGGGCAACATTTTTAAAAAGTGCAGTTTTCCTTTAAAGGTAAGTTTGTAACCGATGGAAACCCGTTGAACAGATAAATGACAAAAACCAAGGTTCCACAGTGCTGTATATGAAAAGAGTGCTCTGCTATATTTAAGAGCAAAAATGAAAGGCAAAGATCCTCTAATTGACAAGGGTGCTCTTGTGTTTTTAGGAATCAGACCAGCCTGCGGGCCGCCAGTTGACAAGCCCTGGTCTATGGGACAGCACACATAATATTTGGTTACATTATTTGAGTAATATTAGTAAGATGCAGTACAGTTGTACAACACTGCACATTGCAACCAAAATTATCACCACATTGATCAAATTAATATCACTCCTGATCATTTTTTCCCCAAGTAAAGACAGCATGGACAGCCTACTGATCTTTTGTGGGGACTTTTATTTCAAAATATTGCTGGTTCAAAAGGGCAAAGTGATGAGTGTCAATCTAGAACAAGCCAATTAGAGAGCAGCAGCACTTTTGAAGCTGAAAATAAAACATTATTTAGACGCAAATATCACTTTCAAAATGCTCACTAAGATATTTAGAGATAACACAATGTGCAAATTGTGCTAAAAAGCACACAGACACTGAACACACATCGGGACACCAGGGCCCACTTGAAGAAAGAAGAAAGAAAGCAGCAGGATTGGATTTTGCAAGAACAAAAGCTTGCTGTGGATGCAGGCTAAACGTGAGAGGCGTGCAGAAGTTTTTGAAGCATTATTGTCTGCAGTTTTATCTGTGAAATTGTACCTCACACACACACACACACACACACACACACACACACACCCTCCCTTGCTGAAGGTAGCTGCAATTTAAATGCACCGACCTCCCCCCCGAAGGGAAACTTAATGTTTGTCGAGTGGAACTGAGCCCCCTGCTCTGACAGAACCTTCTAGCCCACAGCTCATTGGCCACTGATAAGCTCGTTAGTATTCCATGGCAATTATGTGCTAATTAAAACAGTTCCAGGTGCACTACTCTGGGAGTTGAGGAGGCTTTGTTCATATAAACCTGAACACTTTTTTTTTTCTTCACAATTGCATCCTAGCTAGCTAATATTTAACTCCTCACTCCCAAAAGCTGGATAAGCCCGGGCATGGTCGACTTCATTTCATGCTCCAAGACATTCTTCATGGGGGAAGGGGGACAAGATGAACTCTGGACTAGTGTGCTTTTCTTACCCACACCTAGGAACATCTGTATATAAGTTTAGATGGTTTCATTGTTTTTTTTTTAATGTGAGCGTGAATTTCATTTCATTGATATCTTTTAATTTAATTCAATTTAATTGGATTCTGTTGGTGCACAAACATGTCAACATTTGTGGTAATCTAACAAAACCCAAATTGTGGAACAAGTAAATATGAATTTAAATCACCCAAGAATTATGGGTGCCACAAGCTCTTGCAAGATTAAACTGTGATGATATTTCTTGTTTAGAGAAAAGATGTCTCGCAGGAGCAGGTCAGCCAGAAGCCTGTCAGACAGTCAACTATGGCATCGCTACGTGCATGATAATACACGTAATATGGTAGTGGCAGTGCACGAGGCAGGATTGGCAAAAAAGCAAAAAAGGCAAAAAAGCTTTCTCTTTTTGAACACGGTCCGATTGTTGAGCTGCATAAGCGAGCCCTCTCGTGGATGCAGTAAGACAGTCATTGGAAACTTCTTCAAAGATCTTGAGGGTGATGGAACAAAAAAGTGAAGTTTAAGATCGAAAAAAATATCACCGGCCCTGAACCGGATGATCCGATTGGCTGTCCGTCAAGACACGGCACGATCCTCAGTCCAAATGAAGGTTGTCACTGCTGCTGAGTGCAGTGCAGACGGCATCTGAGCGAGAAGGGTCTTAAGAAGAAAAGTCTTCAAAGGTCTCGTCTCCCTCAATGCCAGAAAACTGTCCGTTTGAAATTTGGACAAGAGCACCAAAAGGTGGCAGAAGGTTTTATGGTCCAGATGGCTTCCAACGTTACTGGCACGACAAGGAGATCCCACCTGAGATGTTTTCCACACGGCACAGTGCAGGGGGGCTCCATGATCTGGGGTGCTTTTTCCTTCAATGGAACAATGAAGCTTCGGGTTGTGCAGGGGCGTCAAACGGTAGCTGGCTATGTGGAGATGTTGCAGGGGGCATCCCTCATCGCTGAAGGCCCTCGTCTGTGTGGTTTCAACAGGACAACGATGCAGTTGACAATGCCGGCCTAACAAAGGACTTCTTCCAGAGACATAACCTCACTCTTTTGGACAAAGCTCCTGATCTTAAATACAATTGAGAACATTTGGGGATCGATGGCAAGGGTTTACAAAAATGGACATCCGTTACACAGAGTGGATGCCCTCTGTGAAGGCATCTTCACCACTTGGAGCAACATTCCCACTAGCCTACAGGAAACACTGGCATCAACCAAATCAATTTTGGTTTGGTAATGAGTAATTTTTTGAACATTTTATTTCTATTTTAGGGGGGGTTTCAGGTTTCGTTTAGCTGTGGTCTTAAAACTTTGATCAGCTGATGAACAATCTATTTAAGTCTAATGCTTGCTTGCAATCTGGATCAAACTTGACCTCTTTTGTACAATACAGTGTTCCCTTTTTTATCGCGGGGGGTGGGTTCCCAAAATAGCACGCAATAAGTGCAATCCGCAAAGTAGCCATCTTCATTTTTTTCCAATGATTATATATGTTTTAAGGCTGTAAAACCCCTCACCAAACACTTTATACACTTTTCTCAGACAGACACTAATATTTTCTCACATTTCTCTTTTAGAACACTCTCAAAGTTCAAATTTCGTGAGAATTTTTATGATCAAACTACTACGGAGTATTTTGCTCACCTGGCTGTGCCTCTTCATCCTGGCGCTGTTCGGCTGTACCATTTTTGTGTCCTTGTTAAAACATATTGCTCCTGTTGTCGTATTTTACTCCTCCTCGTCCGTTTCTTCCGTTGTTTACAGTATTGGTGGTTAGCAAGCAGCTCACGCGGTTAGATAGTTTGCTAGCCATGACCAACAGATGGAACAAAGGAGACTGATTGACAGTGGTCTACAGCCAATCAGGATGCAGAAGACAACGGGCAGTGCAGACAGAAGAAAGAGAATAGAGAGACACTGCCGCCTCGTGCTAAAGCACAGAACTACAACATTCAACTTCCCACAATGCAATTCTTCTTAAAGGGCCAGACCCGGGCCTGTAACAGCGTTCATACACTGCTAAATTTTTAAAAAAGCATTAAAATTACACCCCAAAAAATCTGCCAAACAGCGAGTCCACGAAAGGTGAACCGCGATGGGATGAGGGAACACTGTACACCCAAACAGCAGGGTCACACAAAAAGTACACAAGTGATTTCCACAAAACTCAATAATAGAAAAAGCCAATGCATTTGGTGAGAATCTGTACAAGATACTACAGTATTTCTAAACTAGTGTTCGTGGCTCCTCATTATTCAGTACGCACACATACATGCGTTATACATTCACAGGTACATTGAGCATAATATATACTAATTATATTAAAATATATATGAAAAGTATAAGTGTGGAAACAGACGACTTCATTGTGACATGTACTGCCATCTGCTTTGCAAAAAGCAACCAAAAACGTGTTATTTATTCATGGGGCACCGTCTACATGTGAACACAAAATATGACTCCCCTTTCACTTGTGCACTAGCTGTCATCTGATGAGAGATCTTTCATGGAGAGAGCAGCTTTTTTCTCCCACATCATTTCTGTTTGACGCCTCAAATATCCAAGCACTTCCAGGCTGTGACGCGCTGAGAAGTGGGACAAACACTTTCTTCTTACAGGTAATGAAAGCCGTGCAGGCGGGTCATCAAACACACGAGGATGAGGATCCCTGTAGGCCTACGCTACCCTGCGATGGGCATATTTAGGGATCCTCCATCAGCACATTCACGGCATCTCCACAGGTGACAGGAAGCAGCTCCACGCCACCTAAACCACAATCAACAGTCTATCTTTCATCTCCTCTGACTGCCTTCATCTCCCACGTCTCTGCGAGACCTCCCGTTCACTGCCTGTAAGGCTCTGCTGATTAAGGAGGAGGAGTTCTACATACAGGAACTCAAAAGGGTTTCATCAACACCTTTGATAAGATAAGAGTGCCCCTCATTAAGACACGCTTGCTCTTGCGTGTTGGAGCCTGTGTGAAGCCTCCTCGTCACACTTTGCATACACTTCCATTCCCTTCCCTGCTGCTTGCTGGGAATGCCACATTCCTCAACCAGACACTAATTCAAGCTTCCGTGAGAAGCTTGAATTTGTCACTGACTATGAGGTGACATATTTATGAATTCCTGTATCTAAAAATTGCACCTTTATCCTGACCCTCAACAAAATGAAATGCTTTCTATCTTTCTGTCTTCTACAAGGTTTTGTGGAAACAGATGTTGTGTTTTCGTTGTGTAAGATGTAACCGGTACCCTCACATGTGTCATGTTTGTTTTGGTTAAAAAGAACTTGCGGTGCTAGTGTGATTTGTTTGGTCAAGTATCACACTGTCGCCGCTTGAGAGATGGGTCTTGGGCCGCTTGCATGTGAACTCTACGCTGCACAGACCAAAGACACATACCAGTGTTCAAATGACACCAAAAAGGATGCAGAAATGACAAATATGTAAGAGAAAATTCATTACAAGTGAGGTCGACAGGCGGATCGGCGCAGCGTCTGCAGTAATGCAGTCGCTGTACCAGACTGTCGTGGTGAAGAGAGAGCTGAGCCAGAAGGCAAAGCCCTCAATTTACCGGTCGATCTACTGTATGTTCCCACCCTCACCTAGGGTCATGAGCTTTGGGTCATGGCCAAAAGAACGAGATTGTGGATACAAGCAGCTGAAATGAGTTTCCTCCGTAGGGTGGCTGGGCTGTCCCTTAGAGATAAGGCGAGGAGCACTGTCATCCGGGAGAAGCTCGGAATAGAACCGCTGCTCCTCCTCACAGAGAGGAGCCAGATGAGGTGGCTTGGGCATCTGGTCAGGATGCCCACTGGACGCCTCCCAGGGGAGGTGTTCAGGGCACGTCCAACCGGTAGGAGGCCTCGGGGAAGACCCAGGACGTGTTGGAGAGACTATGTCTCTTAACTGGCCTGGGAACGCCTCGGGATCCACCAGGGAGGAGCTGGACGAAGTAGCTGGGGGGAGGGAAGTCTGGGCTTCACTGCTTAGGCCCCGTAACACGATGTTGGATAAGCGGAAGATGATGGATGGATGGATGTTATTATTGTGTCTTTTGTGAGATAATTCAAACCTGCAGTAAAGGATTGTTGTTCTGGCTATCAAGTCTGATGCTTCTGTGCCTCACCGAACATTACAGTAACATTATTGACACCTAGTGACCAGTGTAGAATACTACATAGCATCACGTCTTTGAATGCACCTTCTGAACGCCTTCTATTTGTATTTTAGTTCATTTGGCCATTTTTATGCTTGAAAAGCCTTAATTTAGGCAAGAAATATGTCACATTAGCTTGAATATGCAACAATAGGCCATATTCAACCCCAAAACAGCATAATTTGTAAATTAATATATTTTTGAAAAAGCGTGATAGAGTGAAGAGAAATTTGAACCGTGATGTGGTGAGGGATGTCTGCACAGGAGAACATAAAACAAAACAGATACAAACCAGAAGACGGCGTAACATGAGACAAAAGCTGCCCAATCATGTCCTTACTTTATGCATATGTTATTTACCGCACAGCCCATGAGAACATTTCCAGAGTGAATGCTAAGTGAACGCTTAGTTTGGACCAGTGTACCAAACCACGAGTGTTCCCTCACTGTTCCTTTATTCTTATGATTCAGTTTGCCTGAACACGTTTGATGCATCCTTTGTGCATCCCGTTGTCATGGAGAGAAAAACAAAGGAACTACAGTCTTGGCTGTCCTCAAAGCAAATGACAACCCCCTCGCCTGAGCTTTTCTTCCAAAACAGAGGAATTTGCTCCAAAGTCAGCACTTGAGGAACCTCATTTCTGCTCCAGTGACATCCTCAGGCGGGTATGACGACACGTATCATCATACAAGGAACAAGTCTGGGCCTGGACGACTCGGTAAAGCTTTCTTAACCTCGGCACACTGACTTTGGAAGTTCGAGACTGAGGCAACAAACATTGAGTAGGATTTCCAGTGCTACTGCTGGTGAAGAAGAGGTCACGTTGGTTCAAAAAGGCCCTGAGACTCACATGCGATACCAGGATCATGAAAGTACAATGCGACATACACAATATGGTACCAACAAGCACGAAAATCTTTGAACAGCATCAGTTCCAGGATGCTGGTCAACATCCAATTTGCTCAGGTTTCGAAGCAGGAGACCGACCATCCAACAATCAAGTGACTTTTGAATGACATTGTAACCGAAATATGCGTCTTGTTTATGCCCGTTTATGAGCACCTCCTGTCCCACTCCTTAATGTCACGCTGTTATATATGATATATGGCATCTATTACGGTGGACAAGTGCAGACTTACAGTGTAAATGTAAAAAGTGGATCAAATGCACAATAGTGCTTCCTGGACAAACAGCTCATTAGCATTAAAGCCACAGACACACAAAATGCTGTTTTCCCAGTAGGGCTCACGAAAAACACTTTTAAACTGTTGAAATTCCAGCATTTAGGCCAGATGTTGGACAACACAATACACTACAATACACTATTGCGGCACATGTGAGACTTGCTGAATAACACTATTATACGGGACATTTCAATGATGTGACAAAATTATTTCTCCTAGAACACATTCTTCCGTCTAAAATTGAAATTACAAATTGCCCAATGCCCATTCGCTAGTGTGACTCACAGCTGCCTCTTGAGGAAGATAGTGGTATTACATGACAGAACAGACCTGCCTGACTGAAACTCATTAGCTTCTTTAGGAAAGCTCAACTTTACATCAACCTTGTAAGACTCTAGAAGAGTTGAAAAAGCATAACTCAAATTTAGCAACAAAGGACAGCATCAGGAGACACAGGAATTTCAGTGTTGAAAAAAAACTAACAAGCTTGAATCCTCCTTGTCGTCCTCTTTTTTCATCTCTAAAGTGAAGCAGCTGTTACCCAGGAATAGCTCTCTAATCATCTCACAGATGTTTTATAAGAAAACAGTCGGCCAACCATGTAATTTTCACAACTTTACAGCATTTCCCATGCTCATAATTCATATCATTGTTCCCGAGGACAGAAGAATGTTAAAAACCCCAAGATAAAATGGGGAGACAATTTAATTAATAAGAACACACAAAGAAGCAGCAGCGTCATCAGAGATACACACTGTGGTCGTGGTATAAAACCACACACAGAGTCTATACAGTCTCACATATGCATGTCAAATCCTGCCCACCCCTCATTCTGGTGTGCTCTGGCACGCTAAAGCCAGACAGATAATCCCCTCTAACCTGGGGTTAGACAGGAGGGGGGTTGGATTTGAGTGCGCCACAAGGTGTCACAAGCAATTACACAATGATAAAATTGTATGGCGAGCTTTACTGCAGGCTCAAATGTCCCTGAGGATTGAGCAGAAAAGATGGAAATACAGAGAGGGGACACTTCATCAGGTACCCCTGCACAATCCCACACAAACGCTGTATCAACGCGTATAACGGGATAATAATAAGTGCATGATAATTGCATATCATGATTGCATTTCATCTAATAGAACTAACGTCTTCTTATTTGAGCTTATTCAGCAAGCGAGTGTAAGATACAGTATGATTTGTTTGATTTTCCACTTGACATAGGATGAATGATGTGACATCAGCAATTTAATGACAAGAATCATTACTAATTGTTCACATGACCCACCATTTTACGCAGGAATAATGATTTAATATTAACGACTTAATACTGCCTTTTAAGTTATTATTTTAATAGTGGTAAAAATGTACACTCATAAAAAATGCTGCTATTTTTCTTCCATTTGTATTAGGAGTTTTTTAATATTCATATTAGAAACTGCTCTCACTCAAGCTTCAACCACAATAATAACGAATGTCTTTGATCTAGAAAAGGAATACAGTTTATAAATGTGAAGTGTTATTATTATTCTTCTTATTAATAAACCACTCTGCAGCATGATTATTTTTATGCAGCTCTCGTATTGCAGCTCATTGTGTACCTAATGAAGTGGCTCGTGAGTATATTTTGCTTTCATATACTGTAAACGGCAGAAACAACTTGACATACTTCCGGTGTGTCTGTTCATAGTTCCGTCTCTGATGCTGACTGATGGGCTCAGAGCAGATGAGGATTCACCTCCACAAACTCTTCACAGAGATGGCCCAGTCTTGTGTACGTATGTTCAGGTAAGCCCTCCCCTGAAAAGCTTCCATCCAGTGACTGCTGCCAAGTTAGCCAACGTGCACACAAACACAAAAGCAGCCAGCAACCGCAAGGCTAGACCCTCTTATTGCCATTAAAATGTAAGCTTTCATCACCTCGACATCCAGCTGTGATACTTGCACAAAAACAGGCACACGCTCAGCAGAGCGTTGCCAAACACAACCCTGAGAAATTAATGAGAATGTGCAGATCACAGCGGCCTCAGGTGGAAAAATAAACCTGGGCAGTGGAAGTCATTAATGCGTGTGTAATTCCTGTCCTGGGTACTCAAATATTTGACAGGCGTGACAAATACCAGCAGCTGTGTGGAAAAAGGGGGCACGGTGGCAAAGCCAAAAAACACAAATTAAAGGAGGGAATGAAAAATAATCCTCAGCCTGCCCTCAAAAACATCTGTTTGGGCTTGAATTACATTTGCTCAATTATTCCTGTGAAAGGGTCAGCACGGTCAGGAGATCTGCGTCTTATCTCATCTCTGTGTGGAGTTTGCATGGGGTGGGGGGTTTCTCCGGTACTCTGGCTTCCTCCCACGTTCCAAAAATATGCATGTTAGGTGTACCCCGCCTCTCCAAACAAGCTGGGATAGGCTTCGGCTTCCCCATGACCCTAATGAGGACAAGCGCTCTAGAAATTTTTAGGGAAGATATTAAGGAATTATTGTAGTATAAAGTAACTAGAGCATGAGGTTCACAGAGGAAGGTTCTGGGTTCAAACCTCAGCATTGTATAAACTGGAGAGAAACATGTCTCAGTACGACGCAGTAAGGTGTAAAGCACTATTATAAACATTGTTAAATTGATCAGTTTAATAAACAGTGGCAATGTTGTCACATGACTTGAAAACACATCACACTCATCGTAAGTCAGTATTCATTTCTAAATATGTGATAATACACTTGTCCCTCGCTACATCCCGGTTCAAACATCCTTCCCTCCCTGTACTTATTTTTGGCCTAAATTAAGAATTTTGTAACATAAAAATGGCAAAATGAACTAATTATCCATCCATTTTCTATACCGCTTCTTCCTCATTAGGGTCGCGGGGGCATGCTGGAGCCTATCCCAGCTGACTTCAGGCGACAGGCGGGGTACACCCTGGACTGGTCGCCAGCCAATCGCAGGGCACATATAGACAAACAAGCATTCACACTCACATTCATACCTATGGACAATTTAGAGTCGCCAATTAACCTTACTTGCATGTTTTTGGAATGTGGGAGGAAGCCTGAGTACCCGGAGAAAACCCACACGCACACGGGGAGAACATGCAAACTTCACACAGAAATGCCCAAGGGAGAATCGAACCCAGGTCTTCTCGATCTCCAAGCTGTTACTGTGTTGGCCAACGTGCTAACCACTAGACCACCGTGCGGCCATGAACTAATTAAATGAACTAAAATACAAATCCAAGGCAGAAGAAGCATTCTACCTGTGAATGTAGTACTCTACTGTATTCTACATTGGCCACTAGGTGTCAGTAATTGTTCAGTGAGACAGGCACTAGACTCATCACTAAGGTTCCCTGGGGAACACATTTACTGTGACATTGCTTGAGCATGTTTTACTTACTCTTATTTTGTCTACTATATTGGTTAATATGAGTGTAAAGCCATTTAAAGTCGCCATTACAATACAATGATGTGTTCTCATGGCGGACGTACACTGGAACTGCTAACGTGTGAGTCTACAGTATGTTATCTTACTTATGTCTAATGTGTCTTATTTTCTCTGATTATATCTACTATATTGGGTAATACAAATGTAAAAGTGACTATATGGGTGTTATTTCATGGCTTGAGGGCTCTAATAATGTTAAAAAATGTATTTAGAAGATCAGAAACAGCTTTTCTACGACATAACTACAAAAATGTTCCATTTATTCATACTGAATCCTACTTTCCGGAAATTCACTTTTCGTGGTCGGGTCTGGAAGCACTTAACTGTGATAAAGGAGGGACAAGCGAACAGGTAAAATATACAGCATACATGTACCACTGTTAAAAAGCCAACATTTTGTACATGTTTACGTATTTTTTCATCACCAATACTTTTTTTCGTCGAGCATTGAGCTTTTGCACTTTATTTTGCGGCCTTTGAACGCACCATAGTTGTGTGCTGCACATGCTGTTTGTCTGCACTAGCTTCGACAGTCAATCCGGCCTCCAAACTTGCAGTGGGGTGAACACTCGTATGAATTACTCGTAGTTTTCTGTCATTCGCTGTTGGTCCCGGAAGGTAACCCTTGCAAACAGTGGGGACCTACTGTATAGAACTTTGAGGATATCCGTATTGCATGTGTCCTAGCATGTCTTCGGACGCATTTTGACCACAACTCATAGGGGGCACCACAAATGACTGTAAGTATGCAGCAAAGCAAAACACATTTTTATCAACTGCACGTTCATGTCTACTTCCTGTCCACACTCAAAGGGTCGAGTGTGTTCAAGCAATGACGCTGTGATTACCCAAACAATTAGCAGATAAGTCATAAAGAGGCGTCTCAGTGAATGGTCTGAGGCAACAATGTTGGTGTTGCCGATTAGCGGAAGCAGCATGCCTGACGGCGTGTCCTTTCTGCTACGCTTCACCACACAAAGGACTTCTCTAATAGGGCCCCTCATTCCCACATTCACCTCAGTGGGCCCCCATGTGCCCTTTCTCATCTCCAGACTTGAATGACAGACAGGTTAACAAACTTGCCAATACGGTGTGTGTGGTGCTGAATAAAAATAGCTTGGAGAAGTTCTGAGCTCAGATCCACTGATTGATTTCTCCTCTTCTCTTTGTCACTTTGTCTCGTTTGCTTGGCTGCAAGTTTATATTCACACGCTGCACACAATTGACTCGTTTTACTTTCCCCAACTGTATTTCAAGGGTGGTGAAAACTTGAATTTGGCAATTTAATAAACCTTCAAGGTTGAAAGCAATCACAGATGGGACACCTGTCGACCTTTAAGTGTACAGGCATCTTTTAAGTACAATTTTAACATTCTTTAACAGTCCACCAGTGTAAAAATAAGCTGACCGCTGTAATGAATATGTACAAAACAGAGAAAAGTTTCACTTCAGCTTATGATTCAGTAAGAATTTTCTTTTTTCTTAACAAGATTGACTCAATGCTGCTGACTGCCTGCATCCGCAGACACAGCCTCCGGTGTTGGAGGGGGAGGAGCAGCTCCACACTGTCATTATCAGCCGTGGAAAATATCTCCCCACCCTCCTCCTCACTTCAAGTTCACCGGGCATCTTAGCAAATACACTTGGCAATACATCAGAGTGGAATGGCTTTTTATGTCACAAGTGCTCGGCATGATGGCAAGAGTGAACAACGCTGAAAGTTGTAACGAAGTGTGGCTGTTTGCAAAGTTGCGGTCTTGCTCGTCATTTAGCAGGAATTGATAAATACTGCTGAGTTTATTCGCATGTTATTGTGCCTCATGGGTTGTTTCACAACATTTGTTATGCCCCCAATGGGTTGTGGTCAATAGACTTTGGAGGACATGCTAGCATGATATCCTCAAAATTGTATAATCATTAGAGAAATGATCAATGACTTATGGACAATTAGTTGTTAAGTACCGCCCGCGCCCCTGCAAAGACATTGTTCTCGATCACCACCACAGTCGTGTTTTTCCAACCAATCTTGCTCAAATTTTACTCAGATGTGCTCGTCAGTCCCCTAAAAGTATACACCAAATTTCTAGGCGATTTGGCTAAGCACCCTAAGTTACAGTGGGTGTTTTTGTAGAGGGCTGTGTGAGAAATTCCAAGTCAATCAGACTTATTATGGGCTAAAACCTTGGGGTTTAACAACAGCATCGCAATGTGTATTTGTCAGATAAATAATAGCACAGACAACACAGCTGGAGTGCATGTTTTGGCAAATGTTCACCCTTTTGCATGCAGCGGTTCAGGAGTACAAGAGTTACACCGTGGGATGTCCTAATTTTTTCACCTGACTATTCCCTGTGTGGCAGTAGTGAATTGAAGATGTATGCGTGCTGTTTGTACTTCATTAAAAATATTAAAAAGCACAACTCTGCACTACATTTGAGCCTCCAAGATCAACTTCATATGCTTTTTAACTCCAGAAGAGAAAAGGTCACTCACCGTAGTCTTCAATGGAAAAGTGGAAAATGTCGTTCGTTGCGTCGGCCCCCTCGTGCAGAATGTAGCATATGTTCATGTCGTCAATGTCCGCTGAAAAACAAATGCACTGAATATCAATCATCACGTAATATCTTGCACATCATTGCTATTTTGGCCACGAGCTCATAGTGTAACGCAAAGAGGCAAAACATGTTTTTGACTCCTAAGTAAACTCAAAATAGCCAAAAATAGATATGGCCCTATTCCTGGGGCTCCATCATCGCAGTGAGTTCGCTCCACAGGCTAGACAGTCAACTTCATATGTATGACTCTGCACCAATACAAGGTTTACGCCCAACGCTGTCTTCAATATTTGATGCCCAAGTGTTTTCCTTCAAAGAGATCGATGCACAGGAACGCATGGTTGCGTTTTTCAAAAGCTCAGGAGATAGTGCCTTTATTTACTGTCTGTTTACTCTTGAAATATTGAACAGGCCTCTTGGGGAACACGCTCTGGCTCTGTGAATAACAGCTGCTGTTGTAAGCATCCTGGTTACAAGCCTGCTTGAAAAGTGCTGTAATATTCTGTTCCTGAAAAAAAAAATTAAACACGGCTGACCTCCACTGTCCCTTTTACATATTTGCGTGTTATTTATCGCGACACCTGTGATGTTCTCATCTTCTCGAGACAAAATATGACTGCAATAAGGTGCAAATCACCTTTAGTACTTCCCCTTAAGTGTAACGCATTAACTTTGACATTTTCCTGTGAGACAGAAGCACCCCGAGGTGCTGGCATATTTCATCACTCTTAATAGACGGGGCTCTTGAGTGAAAACCAAAAAAAAATACATTTTTGGGAGGCCACCAAGGAAGGATACTGAAGCAGAGCAAATTACACCTGCGGTAAGTAGGGGTGTAACAGTACATGTATTCGAATTTTTGGTAGGGAACATTTAGTAGGGTACAGAGGCCTACCATGTTCCCACACGGTGCACATTAAGAGAGGGACAGGAAATGTAACACGTCTACTCCATGAACAAATTGCCCAGTGCAACCTTTGACCCGTGCCAAGGAGAAGTCAGAGCTTGAAAACCCTCTTCTAACTATTAAATATTATTTCCTATTTTTGTATGTTTTTTTATTTGAGAATTGCAATTACTACAGAATTACCTGTTAGCATTTAGCAGTTCCATTTTCAAAATCATTAAAGCTGTTCACACAATCAGTTTTAAATGAACTGAACTGTGACCTTAAAACAGAGTTAAGTACGGAAACGTGATTACGTGTAAAGCAAAGCTTACCTTGTGTGAAAGTGTTGATGGTGGCATTTCCTTTGCCCAGGTGGATCAGGTAGCCATGCTGCGGTGTTCCCGTAATCCTAAACATCACAGTATCGTGCGTGCTGTCCCGGTCTTCTGCTTTCAGGGATTTGCTGGTGATCACAAACCCCAGGTGTCCGGCCTCGAGAACCCGCAGCGTCGGAGCCCCTTTATTCACCACCATCTGAGGGACTCCATTATCCAAAGGAAGGATGCTGATCTTCATCACCTGGGGTTTTCGGGTCTCAAACACAGTGTCAGGAAAGACATAGAAGTCAGTGTGGGTGCCGTCTGTGACCGTGAAGGAGAAGCTGTCCTCGGCGCTCTCTGTGCCATCATGCTTGTAGCTAATCATGTTCTCGTTCAGGTCCTGCTTGGTGAAGGAGGTGACAGGCTGGCTGTTGTTGAAGAGCAGGCGACCGTGGATGGGGATTTGGGTGACGGAGAACTTTAAGAGGCGGGCGGCGGTGTCTCTGTCCTCTGCCGTCAGCTCAAAAGGTGTGATGAGCTTGTTCTCGCCCTCCGCAACTACCAGACCGTGCACCGTCACCACAGGCTTCTTGTTGTCCACATCAGTGATGGATATTCGGAAAGTGCGGAACACGGGGTTGTAGCCGTCTGTCACCTCAAACTCAAAGCTGTCCATTTTGACTTCGTCGTCGGCATTGTGGATGTAGTAGATTTTGTTTCCAGCCAGCTGGAGCTGTGTGAAAGACGAGATGGGCATTCCGGGTGTGTCTGTGCACTCCAGGTGGCCTCTCACCGGTGCTCGGGTGATTGTAAACACTAAGTACTCATCCGGGCTGTTATGGTCGCTGGTACTGAGCAGGTCCGTTGTGAGGGTCACCCTGCCACCCTCTTTCAGGGAGACACCTTTGCTGACTACATATGGGTAGACCATGTCAATGCCGCCCACTGTGATGTAAAAGTACCTATCAATCAAAGGGTTGAAGCCGTCTGTGACATCAAACTTGATGAGATCACGGATGCCCTCTTGCCCGTTATGGACGTAGATGATTAAACCTTGGTCCAGCTCGTTCTGTGTGAAATTCATCCCCACTGATATGTTCTGCAGCATCCCATTCGGGACTGTTTTCTGCAAGTACCCCTGACTAGGCCCGTGGCGAACAATGTAGGTCAGTGTGCTGTCCTCAGAGTCGAGATCAGTTGCTCTCAAAATGTTGCCGTTGATGACTTTCACGTCTCCTACTTCAATTTCGAGGCCATCATTGATGGCCATCCTTGGTGTTTCGTCATCCACGGGAATAATCATGACGATGGCTGTCTTCTGAACGCTGAACTTTCCATCTGTGAGGAGGACGTCAAAGCTGTCCTCGGTAGTCTCGGAGTCGTCATGCTCGTACACGATGCTGGAGGCCTCGCTGATCTGATCCAAGGTGAAGTTGGAGATGGGGATGGTGCCCGTGGTGAGCTGATTGAAAATAAAACCATGTCTTGGGGGTCTGGTGATGATGAAGGTGAGCTGATCAGTGGGTACGTCTTCATCGGCTCCGTTCAAAATAGGCGTGTCGATGACGATGTTCATACCTTCCATGACAACGAATTCTCTCATGTAAATCTCGGGCTTTTCGTCGTTAGAGGGGATTATGGAGATGGGGAAAAAGTGCCTCTCTGAGAAATTGATGCCATCAGAGCATCTGAAGGTAAACCTGTCCTCCACAGGCTCCACCCCTTTGTGGATGCTTTGAATATAGTAGATGTGGTTCTGGTGAATGTCCTTGATGGTAAAGGCGCTAACAGCCATCCCGGACCTGGATTTCTCTGAGCCTGGTGCTGGGGAGATATTTTCCACGTAGCCTGAAGATGGTTGCACAATGATGGTGCAAAGCAGGTCCTCGATGAGGGTGTCAACGTCGTCAGCGCTTATATGATGAGTCTGGATGGCGTTCTTCTCGCCCTCAATGACCGAAAATAGTGAGCCCACAAAGACCTGTGGTGCCTGACTGTCCAGCGGTAGAATAGTTACATGCACTCTGACACCAGTGATCTTATTACCTCCCACGGTCCACTCGTCGGACATGTCTGTGAGAGTGAGATTAAAAATGTCTTCTTTGGTGGTAAAACCCAACTCCCCGCTGGTGTGCGCATACACCACATGGCCGTTGATAATATCAGCTTGGGTGAACATGGCCGATGGGACCCCTCGGACCAGAATCTCACCTAATGACGGAGGGTCCTCCACGATAAAGGTCAAACGCAGGTCATCGGTGTCCTCGTCTTTTCCCTGAATGACATGAGTGGTTATTTCAGTTGCTCCATTCTCCAGCACGTCAATAAAGGAGCCAATTGTGCCCACAGGGAGGCTGATAGTGGGGGTTTCGTCATCAATCGGCTTCACGTTAATCTTGACGTTGATAGGGACCACGTGGACGCCGTCGCTAACATCTATTTGTATTGAATCTACCGTTGATTCATCTCCATTGTGTATGTAGGAAATCTGCTGCCTGTCAATGTCCTCCAGGCTAAAAGTGTCCCCTTTTATCATGTGTGTGAACATAAACTGGATGTGTCCATGCAGGGGAGGCTGAGAAACAGTAAAAGACATCAGCTTGCTGTCTGTGTCTGAGTCGAAGGTGTACAGCTCAGCACTCGTGATGGTATGTGCACCCCGTTCAAACACAGTAAATCCAGAGTTGGTGATCTGAGGCGGCTTGTTGTCCACT
Organism: Dunckerocampus dactyliophorus; assembly: GCF_027744805.1. Classification (NCBI taxonomy): domain Eukaryota; kingdom Metazoa; phylum Chordata; class Actinopteri; order Syngnathiformes; family Syngnathidae; genus Dunckerocampus; species Dunckerocampus dactyliophorus. Next base: position 29,858,400 of record NC_072830.1, read on the forward strand.
GGTTTTAGAAGTACACTAAAAACTCCGTCCACACTATTTCCAGACAAATCCTCCACTGTGAATTTGAACTGCACAACATGAGTGGTGATTCCCAGCTCCAGATCAGGGGGTTTATAGGCCACTTTGTGATGGTTAATCTGGGCCTGAGTGAAAGTTCTTATTTGGACATTTGGGTTTTCGGTCAGAACCAGAGCCCCCAGGACAACAGGACTATTTTCATCTGTGTCAGTGGGAGGCTGAGTGATGGTGTATTTAAGATCCCGATCCTCCGAGTCCAGGTCAGTGTAGCGCAGAAATTTCTTTCGGAAGTGAGTGAGCTGATATTCGTGAACAGTCATTTGCAACGTGGCGTCTGGGTGCAGCTCGGGGGGGAGGTCATCGATGGGGAGGATTTTGATAACAAATGAGCTCTCTTCTGATTGGTTCGGAGGGTCGTTGTCATCTTGGACTCGAAACTTGAATTGATCCATGACGGTGTTAGTGCTGTGGGACCCGACATGCTTGTAAAAGAGTTTGCCGTCAGTGATGTCCTGCTGCTGCCACTCGGTCACAGCTTTTTCGTACATTTCCTCCTCAGTGTTAAACTTCCACGTGGATGGGTCCTCCGGGGCCTCGGCCTGGCGCAGCAGAACCTGCCCGATGGTGGAAAAGGGAGGTTCAATTGTGAATTTTATGGTAGAATCCTCAGAGTCGATGTCTGCCGCGCTGAGCATGAGAGAGGAGATTGGCATCATTTGATTTTTGAACAGGACCAAGCCCGTGTTCGCATTGACTATCGGAGGTTCGTCGTCAGTCGGCACCACCGTGATGGGAAATAGGAACTCCACCTCATGTGAGCCGTCCGTCATCCGAAAAATGATGTTGTCACTGTAAGTGTCGCTGCCGTCGTGCTGGTAAACGACTCGTCCGTCGGTGAGGTCGGATGGCGTGAAAAACTTCCTCCCGGAGCCAAGCATGGTTAAGTCCCCGTGCTTCAGGCCATCGATCACACTGATTTGGATTTTGTCTAAATTGTCCTCGTCGCTGATTTCTAGATTTTGAGAACTGGAGAGAGGCCTAGACTGGCCCTCGTACAGCAGCTGGCCAGTATTTTTGGTCACGACGGGAGCCAAAGTATTCATGGGCTTAACGACGATCATGAAAGCAAACGGGTCCGACACGGCCCCTTCTGTGTCCACGACTTCAAATTCAATCTGAAAAATCCGCTCACTGTCTGAGTCCACAGCGGGGGGTTTGTAGGCGATTTTAAAGTCTTTGATGTCTCCTTGATAGAAGGAGGTTATTGGTAAATTCCTGTCATCTGTGCTGACTATGTAGCCTTCATCATAGTGAAGCGGGGACGTGATGTTGAAAATTAATTCATCAGGATCAGTCTCGGCATCCTCTGCTGCTAACATGTCCGTGGTTAAGGCGGTCATTACAAACTGGTCCACCTCCATCATCATCATGGCCACAAAGCTGGGCTTGGGTGGCGTGTTCTCCTCACCTTCCTTTATCTTCACTAAGATTTGGAAAAACTCCTGCTTGAGCAAGTTGCCCTCCTTGTCATGGAGCTCCACCACCATGGGAATATAATCTCTGTTTGGTGACTTCAAAGCAGACGTGTGCTCATACCGGACGTTCAGCTTTAGAAATTCATCACAGTCCACCAGTCCTGTTCCCAGGCTGCTCTCGTCCACCAGGGCACCGTACCTGGGCAGAACGCCGCCACGGGACAGGGAGGCAATTTTGCACTGCTGTGTCTGTCTGTCAAATGTAAATTCCAGAACACGCCTGTCAATGGGATTGCTCGTGCCTTGCAGCTTCTCTACCGTGAGTGGCATATTTTTGGTGAGCACCTCCAGCTGAGTGAACATGACCTCCACCTCCATCATGAAAGGTATGATAATAGTGTCCGTCTGGGTGTCATACCTGAGCTGCAGTTTCACTCTGTCCCTCGCCGGACTTCTGGAGCCAAAGTGGGAATACTTCACATCATTAGGTCCAAATTCACAAAGAAACTTTTTAGGGGTTAAAGTTCCTGGCCTCTGGGATAAAGGGTCGTTATCCAGAACTGTGATGGTGCACCTATCACCCGGCTGAACTTGAATGACCAGGTCGTTGATGGGATCGATGAAGGCAGATCTTCCAAAAGGCACCCGGATACCATTATTGGCCACCAGCACTGTGTCCTCTGACAGCTCGGACCTGAGGGCGTAGGATAGTCCGTGGTGTTGATCGAAAAACTGCGCATCACTTGTTGTCAAGATGAGCACCAGGGCAAAAAAAGCGGTGCCAGACGTGCGCGGAGGAGAGAGCCAAGCCATTTGGGCTGTAGAGGAGACGCTGTTTAACTTCGTGCATACACACACATGAACACACACGCACACAAATCAACTATTTTCAGGTGCGAAAGTTGCAGAGTTGGACAGCGACGCACACCCACCGGCACAGAGGTGCACCATTCTCCTGCAGCTGCCGCACACTGATGAGCGAAACTTCAGACTCCTGCTCTGCCTTGGATTAGAGTTCAACTGGGCCACGCCCCCCTCGCAAGCCATTGGTCGCCGGCTCCTGCAAAAACGTCTAAATTGAGCGAGATGCTATTAACACGGACATTAAAATATGGTAATATTTGCACAATGATGTTGACAATTGCTTTCCCCGGAATGAGCATTATACTTCAGGCTGATTCACAATAATGCAAGGACAGGAGTCATCGTACTGATGAGCTGCAAGGACGCAAGCTTGGTCTCCCTCCAGTGGCCAAAATAAGCATTTCATCATTGAATCGAATATTGTCCTAACACTACAGTAAAAGCAAAGCACAGAATAAATGGATAATACACAGTAAATGCAACAGAAAACAAAAACTGGCCACAATATTTGCTACACATGCACAGTTTGAGTCCTATTATATAACATGAAGCATTCAATGTATGCTGTATGCACGATTGAAATAAATTAAACCAAACCAATACTATATAAAATGCGTCCTCACTTTCCATTCCCTAAGGGCCCAACATTATAGGAACGGCATTAAGTGTGATGCTGTGTTGTTGTATAAGCACAAGAATTAACAGATTGTGAAATGAATACCACCATGACAGTGTCAATTACCTCCGTGAAACCTATATTTGGATAGAACACTTAGCATGGTGTACGTGTCCCTAATGAAGTGGCCAGTGAGTGCCGTTGGGCCTGAGACTGGCCACATTATTAGGCACATCTGCATAGCCTGAGACCTAATATAAAAGATGTCCTTTGCACAAATGCCAATGATGATGTTTTTTTGCTTGTGTGGTTGTCATTTCAGGGGTGCAAATCTGTCTGTAATAAGGAAGTAAAATATGAAGTGACCAGTGAGTGGCACAAGGCCCGGGGATGTCCGTAATAGATGCATTCTCCTGACACGCGTCAAGCCCGGTCATGATCCGATCGCAGTCACTCTGCAGCGCTCATATGGAGAAGCAGGGATGATTAAGAGGACACCCACGCAGAAACAGCGAGCAGCACGGCACGTCAACATGACTGGGGTTTTATCAAAAGCAGGTTTGAAGTATTACTGCTGCTACTTTTGATGATGAGCAGGATGCACAGGCGGAGGATGAAGGGGTGCTTAAAAATAGCCAAAGAGCTCTTTTAGGGTGTTTGTGCACCCAAAGAGGGATGGAAGTCCATAGATACATTGCAACCGTCGCAGCTGTCCCTGTACATTTAGTATCCTATGCAACTGTCACTGTTGATGAACACACACACTCCTCATGTCATTGTGTTTCATCCCCTCCAGTACCTCCTAGAATTTGACCTCAGCCGTTGAGAGGCACCTTTGACCCCATTTAGATGCTTTTCATGTCAGGCTTGGAATAAACATTGCATGCAGTTGTACAATGCTGACATGCACAGCGGCGACAGGCATGTCAGAACTATGTGGAAATTTCAAGGTTATGTTGCGTAGTCAATATATCCTGAAGTAAAAGATACGTCATTCATTTCATTTTACTCACTGCGACCAGCAGAAGTCACATTAATTAAATCTCAATTCCTTAACAGGCTGCTGCAGAAATACCTAGTCAAACAGGTTAAGTGGAAAGTTTGCAAGATGAATAAAGTCTGGCAGGAATAGAGTGGATTATCTGATGCGGCAGCGACTAGCAAAAGGCACAATTCAATGATACAAAGTGTGGCACCTAGATGGGCACACAAGATCACGAGGTTTGCAGTGCTACCATTTTGAACTTAAAGAAATAGTTAAAAGTTAAATTGAACGTTTTTTACACAAATGACACTGGAACAATTCATTAAAACTCATTTACTTTGATGCCTAAAGGGGCTGCTGCAGTTCAAAAGGAAGAGCGGGACTTTGACAAAAAATAATAATGTTAGAAGGAGATGAAGTGGCAGTTGGCAGCTACTTGCAGAGGCTGCAATTAATCCAATCTACTTTGAAGCGTAAATGGGCTGCTGCAGAAACAGAAGTTTAACAGGAAGAGATGGAAGTGTACCAAAATATACCAAAGTTAGAGGAGGTGACAATTAGAGGAGGTGACAATGGCTACAGTTAACGGCAGAAGGCGGGTTTAATTCAGTCCTAACAGTTGTCTAAATGGGCAGCCACTGACACGGCACTTAAAGAGAAAGATATGTGGTAGGACCACTTAAAAACATGGTGGCCACTTCAAAAATGTGGTGGGAACTTAAAAAAACATACCAATGTTACAAATTGAGTAAAAATCTGCAAATTTTTACTCAATTTGCAGATTACATATACAGTGGGGTGAAGAAGTGTTTGCCCATTCCTGATTTCTTATTCTTTTGCATGTTTGTTGCACTTAAATGTTTCAGATCATCAAACAAATTTAAACATTAATCAATGATAACACAACTGAACACAAAATGTAGTTTTTAAATAAAACTTTTTATTATTAAGGGAGAAAAATAATCCAAACCTGCATGGCCCTGTGTGACAAATCAGTGTGGAAAAGGTTATAAAGCCATTTCCAAAACCTTAGGACTCCAGCCAACCACAGTGAGAGCCATTATCCACAAATGGCGAAAATATGGAACAGTGGTGAACCTTTCTAGGAGTGGCCGGCCAACCAAAATTACCCCAAGAGCACAGCGACAACTCATTAGAGAGGTCACAAAAGACCCCACAACAACATCCAAACAACTGCAGGCCTCACTTGCCTCAGTTTAAGTCAGTGTTCATGACTCTTTGAAAGACACTTTGCAAAAAGTAACGCCGCATTCCAGAAAAAGATCATGGCAACAGTAAAATATGGTGGTGGTAGTTTGATGGTCTGGGGCTGTTTTGCTGGGTTCTGCAGCAGGACAATGATCCAAAACACACCAGCAAGTACACCTCTGAATGGTTGAAGAAAAACAAAATGAAGACTTTGGAGTGGCCTAGTCCAAGTCTTGACCTGAATCCTACTGAGATGCTGTGGCATGACCTTAAAAAGACGCTTCTTGCTGTAAAGCCTCCAATGTGACTTAATTACAACAATTCTGCAAAGATGAATGGGCCAAAATTCCTCCCCAGCGCTGGAAGAGACTCATTGCAAGTTATCACAAACGCTTGATTGCAGTTGTTGCTGCTAAGGGGGGCCAACCACTTATTAGCTTTAGGGGGCAATCCTTTTTCACACAGGGACATGTAGCTTTGGATGTTTTTCTCCCTTCATAATAAAAAGTTTAATTTACAAACTGCATTAAGTGTTCAGTCGTGTTGTCATTGGCTAATATTTACATTTGTCTGATGATCTGAAACATTGAAGTGTGACAGACATGCAAACACTTTTTAGAACCACTGTAATAAATTAAATCCTCTCTACTCCGATACTTAAAGGGGCTTCTGCAGAAAAACGATAAAGCAGTAGTTAATAGTGTGCTGCCTGAACAGGCTCCTTTAGGACCGTCAAAAGCTTGGAAAATAAAGTGCACTTTATTGAAAAATTGCAACAATTACAAATAATTAAAAGTGAATGGAGTGTTGGTAAACACGTCAGTAAATAAGCACCTCCACAAATGTGGGACCTTTGGAGAATGCTTGTACACTTGTACTGTATGTTATCATATGCACGCACACTGTACGGTATATATTTTTTAGCAAATACCGGTTTGGACTTACCTTGTTTTGTTATAGTTGGCTTGTTTCCTTGAATGCAGTTAGCTTATTTGCATTTGTTTAAACAGTGTAAAAGGGAAGAAAAACCATAAAACAAAAACAAAAGAACACAACTCCTGGATAATTGATTGGCCAAAGAAAAGAAAACCCTTGTCAAAGTTTGGCATCTGTAGAAATGAGCAGCGGACATTGTTGACAGAGTCCAATTATAAGTATAGCCGAGTAAACCGCAAAGCAAAGCCCCTCAGGCCTCGACAGTTTCCAGCTATAAGAGAAAATTGAAAAAGCGTCCAAATAAAACTTTCTGACAGCAACCCCCGCTGACAGGGAAGAGGATCATATCCCAAACCTTCAGGCTTCGGGGTTGAGGCAAAGGGAGGTTTTATGATATTCTGCCATATCAGTTTTATCTCAAATTTAGTGCAAATAGTCATAGCATCAAAGTGTCAGCTTTGTAGAGACCCGAAGAGACTGGTTGCTTGCTTCTGATGTGATTTACTGCCAAGCAAGGATTCACAAGCTGAGGGTTTAAATGCTGCACTTGCACTGTAGTAACAACATTGCTTATTCAGCTTTAAATCCAATAACAACACATCTAAAAGCAGTTTGCTTCAAAGATTGACTTTTTTGTGGCTTGTAGCCGCTAGTTTGTTTTGCCTGTGTTGACTTCATTGACAGACAGGTAAGACTCTACCTGCAGTGAAACGGCAGAAAATATTTACGCTACCTGCATTCGTGATCTAAAAATGTCATGTTTTCTTACTGATTCTGGAACTTTTATTCCCCCTTCTAACCCGCTTACATGAGAATGTCAGGCCTTGTCATCGGCGTGCACTCCTGGGCAGGACGCACTCTTCCTGCATTCCCCACTGTCAGTAACACCGTTGTTATTAGAAGTGTGTTAACAGAGATATACATCATGTAAGGCGCCCTGAGCCCGCCGATCTGATAGCTGGATAATGAGGCGCTGCTGTACAGTGTGTGGTCAGCCAGAGATGGATGAACTATGGTAACGCCAGTATTATTTGGGTGTCGCTTCCCGTTAGCCACGTCCATGCTTCATTTTTCTACTTGCACGTCGCAAGCCCTCACTGGAAATACTGACGAGTGCCTACATCAGTCACCTCAACAGTCTGACTCCATTTGTCTTACTTCCTTGTTTTTATGAAAAAAAGGCTTCATTTCTCACTGACTGCATGAATCTAAATGACATGTGTTTTTTTGTTAGAGATTCATTTTAGTCCAATTAACGTTAGAATACATTTTTTTGACACGGTGCATGTGACAGAGGATGAACCCATTAATTGCTGGTGAGGATCTGGATAAAGGTACAGATATAGTGCTATAGTTTCATTGTTTTGAGAGACTATTGCATAAACCAAACCGTCCAATCGTGGCACCTCCAGTCCGTGAACCAGGACGTAGCCTACTAACTGGTGTGACAAACGATGGACAAACAACAAAAAATACATGTTACGATTTTGTTGGTTGTCACTTTTCTTAACCGTTAGAGCCTTGGCGGAGGTTCGCGCTTTGCTCTATTCCATTCTAGCTTGTTGTTTGTAAGTAAGCAGGTTTATTTTGTGTCCAGTTGTCCTTGTTAAGACATGTTTCTAAATTTCTTGAGGAATGCATGAATCAGGCAATTGATTCACCATTGTTCTATTTGTGTTCCCCAGACGGTCCAGCCTCACCCACGCGGACATCATCATGCTCGCTATTCCACTTCATCAGGTTTCTGTCAGGTACGATTCCTCTTTGCTGCTTCACGCTGGAAACATTGGCACCATCGCCTCAGAGGTGCTCTCGTGCTATGAGAAAAAAAAAGTGTGACCTGCAGAAGCGCACGCAGCGCAGAGCCAGCCGGCAGCCGGGTCCATCTTTGCCAATTTTCATTTACTCTTGGGACGCTGCACAACTAAATAGGCAGCGGAAGCGGTCAGGTTGAATCATATTCTTTACTTTGGCTTGACTCAAATCCCCCGGGGATGCACGCACGGCTCGAGCCAGACTATTAAGGATGGCAGGAGCAATCATACTGCTTAGCAAACAAGTCAAATGAGGTTTATTTGCACCATTTGCCTAACAAATAGCTTCTCAGCCGAAAATAATACAGTTGACTGCTTTAAAAATATGCGTTGCATGGCAGAAAATAGGTCACCAACTAGAATTAACCAAGCAAATAGGTATGAGTCTCCAGTGTCAGCTGGCAACAAGTTATCGGACCCTAACTCAGAGTTGTCTGAAGTGTGGCCCGGGAGCCATTTGCGGCCCGTGGCTGTTTTTTTTATTGGATTAAAAATCTAAGTAAAAATATAAGAAAACAGCAAAAATGGAAAAATCAGCAGTAATTTTCCTCATAATAAAAAAATGTTATCTAACGAGAAAAAGTTGTAATAACATAATACTATGAGGAAAAATAACATCATTTTAGTACCATAATGTTGAAATATGAAAGATAAAAGATGTCATTTTATAGAGAAACATTACAAGAAGCAAACACAACAATTAATAAAGTTGCAGTTTGGTTGTAAATTAGGTTGTGGAAAAAGTTACAATTTTAGAAGAATACACTCTAAATATTATGGGAAAAGAACGTTGAAATAGTTGCACAATCAAAAAAAAGCAAAAATGAAAAAAAAAACAGCTGTAACTTTAGGAGAATAAAGTGAAAATATTACAAAAAAGAAGTCGTATTCTAACAAGAAAAACAATTGTAATATTATGATAATAAACTCATAATATTCTGAGGGAAAATTATGTAATTTTAGTAGCACAGAGTTGAAATATTAAAGAAAAAATGCATACTTTTTAAAAAGTTGTAATATTACAGGAAACAAAGTCGTAATTTTTGGAAAATTAGGAAATTAGAAAAAGTTATAATAAAGTTATTATGGCAATCAAGTCATAATAATGCTTTATTATTTAAGAAGAAAGTTGAAATATTTAGAAAATAAAAAAACAGCGAAAATGGGAAAAGAAGCAAAGTTCA